>NC_134400.1:52089674-52389674 GCF_050003625.1 Haematobia irritans | reverse complement strand
ATTTCTATAGAAAATGTTGTCAAAGCGGCCTTTGGTCAGAATTTGAGACTTCTCCTATGGACAGACTTCAATGTGGACTAATGCGAGTCCAAAGAGATCTAATAATTGTTTTCTTAAAACTTCATATTTTTTCCATCACTGCTCTTTAAATCAAGAGCGAAAATGAGTCCCAATTTTATTTTGGAGTTGATTTTCGTGTTTCAGTTACATTTGCTTAGGGTTCATTTTCATGGGGCACTTTTGAGGCTATAAATCATATGGGTTTTCCTGGGGCCCATGCTCATACCGCCAAAAAAATATCAATCTCGGTTCCAAAGATTTTGTCTCCACTTTAATTTGATTCCAAACCATAAAAGCGCAGAACTGAACTTTTAAGATACAATACTATTTTAAAGTTGAGTTTTGCATACTTGATACTAGGAAACAAATTTTAATTTATCCTTTTTATACCCTCCACCTTAGGATGGGGGTACATTAATTATACCCTCCACCATAGTATGGGGGTATATTAACTTTGTCATTCCGTTTGTAGCACATCGAAATATTGCTCTAAGACCCCATAAAGCATATATAAAGGGTGGTTAAAATTTCAAGGGCCGATGTTGATTTTGAATAAAACACAAACTATTTAGGAAATTATTGTAATTTTATTTTATTATGATATATTGGTATTACTCAATTACGTATGGAACAAAATAACGGCCAAATGGGCGCCGCGACCTCGGTGGCACACCTTCATCCGATGGTCCCAATTTTCGATGACGCTGAGGCATAATGGAGGTTCTATGCCGTAATGTGCCGAATTATCTCATCCTTTAGTTCTTGAATTGTTTCTGGCTTATCGACGTAAACCTTTTCTTTCAAATAATCCCAAAGAAAAAAGTCCAACGGTGTCAAATCACATGATCATGGCGGCCAATTGACATCGCCATTACGTGAGATAACACGCCCATTGAATTTGTTGCGCAAAAGAGCCATTGTTTCGTTAGCTGTGTGGCAAGTGGCACCATCCTGCTGAAACCACATATCGTCCACATCCATATCTTCCAATTCGGGCCATAAAAAGTTCGTTATCATCTCACGATAGCGAACACCATTCACAGTAACTGCCTGACCGGCCTAATTTTGGAAAAAATACGGCCCGATAATGCCGCCAGCCCATAAACCGCACCAAACAGTCACTCTTTGTGGATGCATTGGTTTTTCGACAATCACTCTTGGATTCTCATTCGCCCAAATGCGGCAAATATTGACGAATCCACTGAGGTGAAAATGTGCCTCATCACTGAAGATGATTTTCTTCGAAAATTGATCATCCACTGTTGCCATTTCTTGGAACCATTCTGCGCATTCACGACATCCATGGTTCAAATTGAATAAGTCTGAAATAGAGAAATGTCAAATAAAATTCGGAAAAAAACTTGGCGTTTAGGTGTGGTTCACATTCAAAATCGGCCCTTACAATTTAACCACCCTTTATATTCTGGGTCGTGAATCGATCTAAGCATGTCTGTCCGTCCGTCCGCCTGTTTAAATCCTGCTAACTTCCGAACGAAACAACCTCTTGACTTGAAACTTGGCACAAGTAGTTTTAATTGATGTAGGTCGGATGGTATTGCAAATGGGCCATATTGGACCACTTTTACTTATAGCCAAAAACAGACCAAAATTCATCCGATCCGGTTGAAATTTGGTATGTGGTGTTAGTATATGATTTCTCAGTCGATATAAGCATGTCCGTCTGTTGAAATCACGATAATTTCCGAACGAAACAAGCTCTTTGCTTGAAACTTGGTACAAGTAGTTGTATTTGATGTAGGTCGGATGGTATTGCAAATGGGCCATATTGGACCACTTTTACTTATAGCTCCCATATAAACCGACCCCAGATTTTGCTTGCGGAGCCTCTTAAAGAAGCAAATTTCATTCGATCCGATTGAAATTTGGTACGTGGTGTTAGTATATGGTCTCTAATGACCATGCAAAAATTGGTCCATATCGGTCCATAATTATATATGGCCCCCATATAAACCGACCCCTCGATTTGTTGTCTTGAGCATCTACACCCTCACAAAAAATCACTTCTGTAACATATACTCCCAAACATATTTTGCTTCAAGCATATACATTTTTGGGTATTGTCCAAACATTTATATGTTTGATCTCTACCAATATATAATATGTTTGAAAGCATATTGGTCTAAACAATATATGTTTGGGTAGTCTAAGTTCCAAACATTTTGTATTTTTGCGTCCAAATTCAATAATGTTGTCTTCCAAAAAACAATATGTTATTATGTGACCATATAATATGTTTGGAAGCATTTTGCACCCAAAAATATTATATGCTTAAAAAAAATTCTCCCAAACAATATTGTGCTCAAAATTTTATTTATTTATTTATATATTTACAATCATAACGAATTATGAAAATAAACAGGTAATATAGGTGCTAACAACATAGGTTTTCGACCTGAATGCTCAAAATTTTGTTTCTGCCTAATTGTATATTCCCCCACATCTTTCTCACTTCCACGAGATTTTTTAGTTCTTAGCACCTTTTTCTGTAATACAAACATTGTAGAAGAAATTATTCAATTTTATGATTTTTATTTTATTTTAATTTTACCTTTTGCCGGACGGGGATTCGAACAGCAGACCACACAGTTTGTAAGGATCAAAGAAGTAGCTGATCAATTGCCCAAGGAAAAATAAAATGTTAATTTTGTAATAACAAGCAACAACCACCAACTTAATCCAATATCGCTCCCTGTTAAATAGCGCTCCAAGCTACTAAACACATATATGTTTATAGGCTATTTCTAAATTGATATATGTTTGCATCCAAGCATATTATATTTACAAACATTTTATGTCCCAAACATAATATGTTCTAACATATATGTCCCAAACATGTTATGCTAGTTTATGAACATTATATGCTTGCACTCAAAAATATTGTGTTTAAAAATTTGTGTTCCAAACATATAATGTTTATAGGCAAAGATATGAAAAACAGTCTTTTTCATCCGTGTACACACCGCAAATTTCATCCGATTTACATGAAATTCAAATAGTAGAGGTGCTTTTGGTCCACAAATAAGTATGCCAACTATGGTTTGTATCAGACCATGTTTTGTTAAAGTCCCTTTTTGGACTTATCTCTCGATTTGACTTTTTGGGCTTCTAGAAATCGCAATTTGTAACCAATTTGGCTGAAATAGGAAATCTAAAGGCATTATAAGTCCACAAACAATTGTGCCGAATACTATGTGTATTACTCCAGGCTTTGATATAGGTCCTATGTAAACCGAGCCTCCCTAAATGATTTTTGGGGCTTCTAGAAATCACAGTTTTTATTCGATTTGCATTAAATTAAAAATTTAAAGGTATTTTAGGCCCATAACTATAAACAGCCTCCCTATAAACCGGTCCCAAAATTAGACTTCTGGAGATTCATGGAGGAACATATTTCATCCGATTCAGTTGAAATTGGTGCTTTGATCTTCTCTATAAATAATGATTATAAATATTTCCTATGGTACGGGGATATAAAGGCTTTGGATTTGTGTTTGTAATGCATTGAAATCGTTCTGAAAAATTACTTGGCACAAAAACAGGAAATTTACTACAACACTACAGATGCTCTAAAAAAAGCCAATTTTACTCTATTTTAGTTCATGGACTTATTATGTTTTGCGAAATTTTCCTTGACTTTAATAATTATTTGCGTACGTTGGTTAAATTAAGCATACATATTTACTAAATTCGTGGCTCCCACAATTTTTAAATCCAATGTTTTCCTTCATACTATGAAATTTTCTTTAATAAGTGAACAAATTAATGATTAGTTTATTAAACAAATTTTATTGAATTCGTCGAAAAATATTTACTTATTTTTAGTGAAATTGGCGTAACGTCGGCGTTTATTATACAATTTAGTTAACATTTTCTAAAATTTAGTAAACTTTTCTAAAATTAAATAACCAAAATTTTTCTTCCTGGTATGTTCACAGTTTTTATACCCTCCATCATAGGATGGGGGTATATTAACTTTGTCATTCCGTTTGTAACACATCGAAATATTGCTCTAAGACCCCATAAAGTATATATATTCTGGGTCGTGGTGAAATTCTGAGTCGATCTAAGCATGTCCGTCCGTCCGTCCGTCCGTCTGTTGAAATCACGCTAACTTCCGAACGAAACAAGCTATCGACTTGAAACTTGGCACAAGTAGTTGTTATCGATGTAGGTCGGATGGTATTGAAAATGGGCCATATCGGTCCACTTTTACGTATAGCCCCCATATAAAGGGACCCTCAGATTTGGCTTGTGGAGCCTCTAACAGAAGCATATTTCATCCGATCCGGCTAAAATTTGGTACATGGTGTTGGTATATGGTCTCTAACAACCATGCAAAAATTGGTCCATATCGGTCCATAATTATATATAGCCCCCATATAAACCGATCCCCAGATTTGGCTTGTGGAGCCTCTAAGAGAAGCATATTTGATCCGATCCGGCTGAAATTTGGTACATGGTGTTAGTATATGGTCTCTAACAATCATGCAAAAATTGGTCGACATCGGTCCATAATTATATATAGCCCCCATATAAACCGATCCCCAGATTTGGTTTGTGGAGCCTCTAAGAGAAGCATATTTCATCCGATTCGGCTGAAATTTGGTACATGGTGTTGGTATATGGTCTCTAACAACCATGCAAAAATTGGTCCATATCGGTCCTTAATTATATATTGCCCCCATATAAACCGATCCCCAGATTTGGCTTGTGGAGCCTCTAAGAGAAGCATATTTCATCCGATCCGGCTGAAATTTGGTACATGGTGTTGGTATATGGTCTCTAACAACCATGCAAAAATTGGTCCATATCGGTCCATAATTATATATAGCCCCCATATAAACCGATCCCCAGATTTGGCTTGTGGAGCCTCTAAGAGAAGCATATTTGATCCGATCCGGCTGAAATTTGGTACATGGTGTTAGTATATGGTCTCTAACAATCATGCAAAAATTGGTCGACATCGGTCCATAATTATATATAGCCCCCATATAAACCGATCCCCAGATTTGGCTTGCGGAGCCTCAAAGAGAAGCAAATTTCATCCGATCCGGCTGAAATTTGGTACATGATGTTGGTATATGGTCTCTAACAACCATGCAAAAATTGGTCCACATCGGTTCATAATTATATATAGCCCCCATATAAACCGATCCCCAGATTTGGTTTGTGGAGCCTCTAAGAGAAGCATATTTCATCCGATTCGGCTGAAATTTGGTACATGGTGTTGGTATATGGTCTCTAACAACCATGCAAAAATTAGTCCACATCGGTCAATAATTATATATAGCCCCCATATAAACCGATCTCCAGATTTGACTTGCGAAGCCTCAAAGAGAAGCAAATTGCATCCGATCCGGCTGAAATTTGGTACATGGTATTGGTATATGGTCTCAAGCAACCGTGCAAAAATTGGTCCACATCGGTCCATAATTATATATAGCGCACATATAAACCGATCCCCAGATTTGGGTTGCGGAGCCTCTAAGAGAAGCAAATTTCATCCGATCTGGCTCAAATTTGGTACATGGTATTGGTATATGGTCTCTAGCAACCGTTCAAATTGGTCCATATCGGTCCATAATTATATATAGCCCCCATATAAAACGTTCTCCAGATTTGACCTCCGGAGCCTCTTGGAGGAGCAAAATTCATCCGATCCGGTTCGAATTAGGAACGTGGTGTTAGTATATGGTCGCTAACAACCATACCAAAATTGGTCCAATCACACAAAAATTGGTCCATATCGGTTCATAATCATGGTTGCCACTAGAGCCAAAAATAATCTACCAAAATTTTATTTCTATAGAAAATTTTGTCAAAATTTTATTTCTAGAGAAAATTTTGTTAAAATTTTATTCGGTTCATAATAAAATTTCCATCATTGTCAAAATTTTATTTCTATAGAAAATTTTGTTCAAAAGTTTATTTATATAGAAAATGTTGTTAAAATTTTATTTCTGTAGACATTTTTGTCAAAATTTTCTTTCTATAGAAAATCGAGCCAAAAATAATCTACCAAGATTTTATTTCTATAGAAAATTTTGTCAAAAGTTTATTTCTATAGAAAATTTTGTTAAAATTTTCTTTCTATAGAAAATTTTGTGAAAATTTTTATTTCTATAGAAAAGTTTGTGAAAATTTTATTTCTATAGAAAATTTTGTTAAAATTTTATCTCTGTAGAAAATTTTGTCAAAATTTTATGTCTACTTTGTCAAACTGAATTATATACGTATTGGATCGATCTTTTTTGATTTAATATATACCACGTATGGATTTACATACAATTTAGAAGATGGTGTTAGGAGGTTTTAAGATACGTTGCCATCGGCAAGCGTTACCGCAACTTAAGTAATTCGATTGTGGGTGGCAGTGTTTAGAAGAAGTTTCTACGCAATCCATGATGGAGGGTACATAAGCTTCGGCCTGGCCGAACTTACGGCCGTATATACTTGTTATAAATTAAAATTTTCGTTGTTCCATGAATTTAAATGTCAAGAGGTATATGAAAAACTGTTTATTTTTTTTCATAGAAAGATGCCAACAATATATTCAGTAAAATTTTAATTTAAGTTGGGGATATGTGGGAATAAAAGCTTCCCAATGTGGGGACAAGAGCTAGAAAAAATACTGACAACACTACTCAAGATTATATCCTCCACATTATATATCGACATCTCTATTTATCCAGAATCTACAAATCCTGCAATACACAAAAATGAAATGGATAACAATGGAAAATATTGAATGGAATATGATCCTACCTGCTGTTTTCTATGAGGAGCGTTCTGTTCTCTACACTGCGGCATATCGTTATCGAGTAAATCAAACAGAAGGGGGATTTTTGTGAAATGAAATAAAGGGGACTTATCGTAAATTCCACAACAATGGCTTTTAGGTAGAATCTCATTGTGTCCATAGCCCAAATGATTTTACCAAAATGCTTGAATGATTAAAACGCACAAAAGGGATTTCCAATAGCTGAAACCGAACAAAATATTATTTCAATGTCGAGGATATTTTTGCATCCATTGCTGCTCCACCACAAGAGTTGGATTCATAATCCTACAAAGCAAACAACTCTTTTTTCATATCCATGGAGTTTATGTTCTTCCATGGGCACGACACTCAATGTAATATCCCACTGCTAGAATGGTTTTTGTTTGGTTGGTGGATTTCTTTGATAATTATTTGCATTATCCTTTTGTATTGTTTTTTAGAGTCCATTTTTATGTCCTTCCAAAAAGGCAAATAAAAAACCCAAACACCAAAACCCAATTCTCCACATGTGTGAAGTCTGACTAAGAATATGAAGAAAGCAATCGTCCAAAAATCCCCAATGTATAAAAATAAAAACAAAATATGATGAAAGGGTTTGTTGCTTATTTTTTTTTTTTCTTATGTTCATCAACAAATTCGCCAAAATATCACACATTGACGGATGGGTCGGAAACCGGAACCACTTAAAACTTCATACAATGTTGCTGTGAAAGGATGTTTTATTTCCTATGGTGGCATTTATAAATTAAACTCAGTTAAGGTCTTCAGTTTGAATTTAATTCATTCAAAATTGGTTTTGTTGAATTGATACATTTAACACTGAAAAAAGCTTGAAACGGACAAGATTTTGTCTTTACACTAATGATTTTTATATAGAGCCACATTTTTATATAGAGCCAAAGAAGCGAAGAATTGAAGTAAGGACAAATTTAAGACACTACACCCAGAAAAAAGTGCCTTCGAAACTAAAGGAAAAAATTTTCATCAATATAGTTTATCCATTTTTTTCCATTAAGGTAAATTTTTGTGAAAAATAATAAAATTTACTCGTTTCAGTAAAAAAATCCTAAATTGTAAGCAGTTAGGAATAGTTCATTAACTAGAATAAGGCATGGAATTTTACTCATACTATTTTCTTCGCTGGGTATAAGAATTTACTACTGAAAAAGAAAATTTTATTCACCGATAACAAAGCATTCGTAAACATAAACAAAAACCGAACTAAAACCAAGTTTCCTCAAAATTAGTAAAATTTCTTATAAAATGATAATTGCGACTTCCTTTATAATAGAAAGTTTTTCATACATACGAACAACACTTGGCATAGAAAAATATTTTAGTTCATTCGTACTAAGAAGTATGCAATCCTTTCAAAACTTAAGGAAACACACTTGTTAGAATATAGGAAATTTTCCTAAATTTCTATTGTCTACCTGTAATCGATACCTGTCATCATAATCGATGTGTTTGCGCGTGGGTGTAATCGATATACTTGCGCGTCGGTTGTTTTTTTAGTTGGAATCGCGTTGTTTTGGTATACGGAGAGATTGTTAAAAAATAATATGGTAAAATAATATAATAAATAACAAATAAAATATATAAAATATTTGTTATTTTAAATTAGTGAGAAAAATTTTCGTTTTTTTAAATAAATCTATCAATGTTCGTGATAGTGTATAAAGAAAGAAAACACCAGCAGAATAACAACCCTTTCATTTGTCTTCATTTTGGAATCTTCAATTATCAGGTAATATTCAGTGACGCTAACCTTTTGACACAAAAATGTTTTATGATTTTTTATATTTGTAGGTATTGAAATTGTAAAAGGAGGACAAAATCGTTAGGCAGCAACTTATTAAAAGTGAAAAGTACAAGAAGAAGAAAAAGTGCGTTTTACAGTTGATAATATCACACGGAAATTGGAAATAGTGGAATAATAAACTAATATTTCAAAGAGATTCGATGCTGTTGATTCTTAATAAATATATTCAATATATTAATAAAACATGTCTTTTATTGAAGATAAAATTGCTTATAGAAATAAATAAAAGTGTATTTAAAAACGAAGGTAAGCAGTTCTAATTATGAAGTAAAAGTTTTACCACAAATGTGTAAGATTTGTCGAAATGAATGAAAAAAATTCAATAAAATCATTCCATATATGAATTCAAATTAGTTAAATTTTTTCATTCTGTAGTATAGTGGTATATAAATATAGGAAAATGTTAACTAATATATGGAATGCATTATTCCTAATTTCTACGAAAATCACATCGTTCAAACAAATAAAAATGTCTTTGGCGCTATACGAAGTTCAACTTTCTTCACAATGAGTTCATTTTAACTTAAAGAAGGGGTCACTTTTTTCTGGGTGTATCCTCAAAGGCACAAAGTTTTATTTACTTGTTTTCAAATTCATGTACTATCAAATTATGCTAGTTCCAATTTCAACAATATTTGCTTTTTTATTAAATTTAGGACACCAATTTTGGAAATATGGGAAAAATTGCCAAAATACCCACAACTTGAAAAAATTACTAAATTTTTCCAAATTTACCCTTAATACATAGGTATACATCGACAGATAAATCATAAATACACTTCTGCCATGTTGCCTAAAAATTGCTTTAGATTTAAAATAGTCCCATATTCCTACTCTGGGTGTTGCATATTTTTGCAACACCCAGAAGGAAAAGAGATAGACACATGGTGCCTTTGACAATAGCGCCGGGACCGACTTCTGAGCACGGTTGCGGCTGTTGGTAGTGTTCTATCAGAAATAGCAGATTTTTTAATGTTTGCTACACGCTCACAAAAAATCGCTTCTGTAACATATACTCCCAAACATATTTTGCTTCAAGCATATACATTTTTGGCTATTGCCCAAACATTTATATGTTTGATCTCTTCCAATATATAATATGTTTGAAAGCATATTGGTCTAAACAATATATGTTTGGGTAGTCAATTTCCAAACATTTTGTATTTTTGCATCCAAATTCAATAATGTTGTCTTCCAAAAAACAATATGTTATTATGTGAACATATAATATGTTTGGAAGCATTTTGCACCCAAAAATATTATATGCTTAAAAAAATTCTCCCAAACAATATTGTGCTCAAAATTTTATTTATTTATTTATATATTTACAATCATAATGAATTATGAAAATAAACAGGTAATATAGTTGCTAACAACATAGGTTTTCGACCTGAATGCTCAAAATTTTGTTTCTGCCTAATTGTATATTCCCCCACATCTTTCTCACTTCCACGAGATTTTTTAGTTCTTAGCACCTTTTTCTGTAATACAAACATTGTAGAAGAAATTATTCAATTGTATGATTTTTTTATTTTAATTTTACCTTTTGCCGGACGGGGATTCGAACAGCGGACCACACAGTTTGTAAGGATCAAAGAAGTAGCTGATCAATTGCCCAAGGAAAAATAAAATGTTAATTTTGTAATAACAAGCAACAACCACCAACTTAATTCAATATCGCTCCCTGTTAAATAGCGCTCTAAGCTACTAAACACATATATGTTTATAGGCTATTTCTAAATTAATATATGTTTGCATCCAAGCATATTATATTTAAAAACATTTTATGTCCCAAACATAATATGTTCTAACATATTAACATATATGTCCCAAACATGTTATGCTAGTTTATGCACATTATATGCTTGCACTCAAAAATATTGTGTTTAAAAAATTGTGTTCCAAACATATAATGTTTATAGCCAAACATATGAAAAACAGTCTTTTTGATCCGTGTAGATTGGTGGAATTCTTGATGTTTTGGTAGATTTTGCAAGATATACCTCTCCAACAACGAGGAACATCAATTTTCTATAGAAATAAAAATTTGACAAAATTTTCTATGGAAATAAAATTTTTATAAAAAATTCTATAGAAATAAAATTTTGAAAAAATTTTCTACAGAAATAAAATTTTGAAAAAATTTTCTACAGAAATAAAATTTTGACAACATTTTCTACAGAAATAAAATTTTGACAACATTTTCTACACCCGTTGAAAAAATCATGAACGACGTGGTCATTTCAAAACGATCCGTTCATGGAAGTGAATCAACACACATGTGTTGTCAAATTCAGAACAGACGGGGTCAATCTGACAACGCTAAAATAACACAATGCGTTGTCAAAACAGCAACCAGCGTTCATGATCTTAAAACGTAATGGTGACGAATTTATAAACAAAATTAAAACAAACAAGTGAGTATAGTAGAAAGTCGGGCGGGGCCGACCTACCCTAAACCATCCCTACTGAATTAGTAGACATTGTTTGTGGGGTATCAATGGTATAGGTTTGGGAGATAAATCGTATTTCCATATTTAAGAACATAAAGGGGTACATGTTTATGAGAGTATTGCCACAATCTGAGCAGAAAGGTCTGATATAGTTAATTTTGCACCTACAGAGTTAGTATGCTACTAATATTGATGCCATTATTAAAAAAAGAGGAAATCGCTCAATTAGTTGTGGGTAATAAATCCAAATTTGTAAAAATCGGGCAATATTTTTTTGCAAGAGCTACATGTAAATTTAAATACGATTGGCTAGTACATCAAAATTTGAAATTTGAGTAATATTGGTTAATAAATAAGAATATTATGGCCAAATTTGGGAAAATCGAGCGATGCATATATATGAGAGCTATAACTTAATCTAAACCAATTTGTATAATATTTTGCAGGTATGATTGATACCATACACGGGTTACCTTGTGCAAAATTTGAGTACGATCGGTTAATAAATGAGGGCTCTCTGGTCAAAAATAAAGTTATTAGGACCAATTTGGCAAAATCGCGCGATACATATATATGGGAGCTATATCTAAATCTGAACCGATTTCGATGAAATTTTGCACATACAGTTAGTGCTTAGAAGATTAGTGTAAGCCAAATTTGGGTAAGACAGGTTGATAAATAAGGGTTTTATGGCCAAATTTGTGAAAAACGAGTGATACATATTAGAGGTGTGCACGTGACACGAAATTTTAATTTTTTTTTTCATTTATTATCGTACTAATATAATAATATAATGATACAAAAGTCAATAAATAGAAAAATTTCGTGACTCACGCGTGAGTCGTGAGTCACGCTGATGGCAACGGCGTGAGTGTGCGTGACTAACAAACCATGGGAGCCACCGTGGTCCAATGGTTAGCATGCCCGCCTTGCATACACAAGGTCGTGGGTTCGATTCCTGCTACGACCGAACACCAAAAAGTTTTTCAGCGGTGGATTATCCCACCTCAGTAATGCTGGTGACATTTCTGAGGGTTTCAAAGCTTCTCTAAGTGGTTTCACTGGAATGTGGAACGCCGTTCGGACTCGGCTATAAAAAGGAGGTCCCTTGTCATTGAGCTTAACATGGAATCGGGCAGCACTCAGTGATAAGACAGAAGTTCACCACTGTGGTATCACAATGGAATACAAGGGGTACGTTTAATAGTATCGTTAAGTGTGTGAAATTTTGTTAAAATCGGTTCAGACTAAGATATAGCTCCTATATATATCTTTCGCCCGATTTGGACTTATATGGTCTCAAAAGCCAGAGTTTTGTCCTGACTTACTTCAAATTTTGCACAAGCGGTACTTTTAACGATACTATTGTATGTGCCAAATATGGTCAAAATCGATTCAGATTTAGATATAGTTCCCATATATATCTTTCGTCTGATTTGAATTTATATGGCCTCAAAATCCAGGGTTTTGCCGTGATTTGCTTCAAATTTCGCGCAAGGAGTGCGTTTAGTAGTATCGGTAATTGTGCCAAATTTGTTTGAAATCGGTCTATTTGCACTCTTATGACCAGGGGCCAAAGTTATACTCCCATTTACGTGAAATTTCGCATAGATAGCAGAATTATTATTCTAACTATACCTGTCAAATTTAGTCAAAATTGGTTCAGATTATATATAGCTCCCATATATACGTACACCAGAGTTGGGGAAATATGGTAGACTGTTACACATTTTAGACCCAGTTTCAATGGAAGTTTCCTCCAATTAACTGGATAGCGTTAGCCGATTTAAATTTTAATTCTAAAGTTTTTGTAAAAGTAAAAAAATTGTCTCCTTTATATAGCTTCCAGCAAATGTGAAGTAGTTGAGATGTAACACAAATTTTGGCCTACATAGGGGTGAAGGGTATAATATAGTCGGCCCCGCCCGACTTTAGACTTAACTTACTTGTTTTTTGCTAAAATTGTGTTCCACCCTAGTGCATTAGCATACAAAAATAACATTTTGCTCTTGAAACATGTTTGAGGTGATCATATTCCTTCTCTGCGTGTACTTGTTTAATTTACATCCAAAACATTGAATTCGGACTACTTCTTCTTCTTCTGTCCTATGACAAGCCCATGTTAAATTCATCGCTTCTGAGTCAATCTTGCACCACTTCCGGATCCAAAAATAACATTTTCATTACGTTTTGGCAACGCTTTTTTTTTGCTGGGAAGTGCTATAGAAAATTATATTTGGCCAACTTTGAGTCAGATCGGTTGACAAATAAGCGACTTATGGGTAAATTTTGGGAAAATCGGGCCATACATATATATGGGAGCTATATCTAAATCTGAACCGATTTCGATGAAATTTGGCACACTTAAAGGGTGGTCAATTGAATTACTTTGTGGCAAATTTGACGACGAACGAACGCAATCTGACCCCATTTATCGAAATTGGGCAACACATATATATATGGGAGCTATATCTAAATTTGATCCGATTTTTTCTAAATTCACTAGCGTTCTTCTCTGTACCAAAAAAAAAAAAACTAGTATATACGGCCGTAAGTTCAGCCAGGCCGAAGCTTATGTACCCTCCACCATGGATTGCGTAGAAACTTCTACTGAAGCCGATGGCAAGGTATCTTAAAACTTCCTATACCACATAGTCCATACGTGGTATATATTAAACTAAAAAAAGTCGATTAAATACGTATATAATTAAGTTTAAAGTTTCTATAGAAATAAAATTTTGACAAAATAACATTTTGACAACATTTTCTATAGAAGTAAAATTTTGACAAATTTTTCTATAGAAATAAAATTTTGACATAATTTTCTATAGAAATAAAATTTTGACAAAATTTTCTATAGAAATAACATTTTGGCAATGTTTTCTATAAAAATAAAATTTTGGTAGATTATTTTTGGCTCGAGTGGCAACCATGATTATGAACCGATATGGACCAATTTTTGTGTGATTGGGTATCGGCTATATATAACTATAGACCGATATGGGCCAATTTTGGCATGGTTATTAGCGGCCTTATACTAACACCACGTTGCAAATTTTAACCGGATCGGATTAATTTTGCTCCTCCAAGAGGCTCCGGACATCAAATCTGGGGAACGGTACATACGGGGACTAAATATAATTATGGAGCGATATGGACCAATTCTTGCGTGTTTGTTAGAGACACATTCTAACACCATGTTCCAACTTTCAACCGGATCGGATGAATTTATATGGGGGCTATATATAATTATGGACCGATATGGACCAATTCTTGCATGGTTGTTAGAGACCATATACTAACACCACGTACCAAATTTTAACCGGATCGGATGAATTTTGCTCCTCTAAGTGGCTCCGGAGGTCAAATCTGGGGATCGGCTTATATGGGGGCTATATATAGTTATGGGTCGATGTGGACCAATTTTTGCATGGTCATTAAAGAACATATACCAACACCATTTACCAAATTTCAGCCGGATCGGATGAAATTTGCTTCTCTTAGAGGCTCCGCAAGGCAAATCAGGGGATCGGTTTATATGGGGGCTATATATAATTATGGACCGATGTGGACCAATTTTTGCATGGTTGGTAGAGACCATATACTAACACCATGTAGCAAATTTCAGCCGGATCGGATGAAATTTGCTTCTCTTAGAGCAATCGCAAGCCAAATTTGGGGGTCCGTTTATATGGGGGCTATACGTAAAAGTGGACCGATATCGACCAATGCGTGGTTGTTAGAGACCATATTCTAACACCATGCGTGGTTGTTAGCGACCATATTCTAACACCATGTACCAAATTTCATCCGGATCGGATGAAATTTGCTTCTCTTAGAGCAATCGCACGCCAAATTTGGGGGTCCGTTTATATGGGGGCTATACGTAAAAGTGGACCGATATGGCCCAGTTGCAATACCATCCGACCTACATCAATAACAACTACTTGAGCCAAGTTTCAAGTCGATAGCTTGTTTCGTTCGGAAGTTAGCGTGATTTCAACAGACGGACGGACGGACATGCTCAGATCGACTCAGAATTTCACCACGACCCAGAATATATATACTTTATGGGGTCTTAGAGCAATATTTCGATGTGTTACAAACGGAATGACAAAGTTAATGGTGGAGGGTATAAAAACACGTTCCAAATTTCATAAAAATCGGTTAATAATTGCGACCGGAATCCTGCGAACAACTAATACATAGACGGACGGACGGACAGACGGACACCAAGCGCTAGATCGACTCAGGAGGTGATGCTGAGTCGATCGGTATACATTTTATGGGGTCTAAAATCAATATTTCTGGTAGGCACATTTTGTGGCAGATCATAGTTATTATATCCTAAGCAAATCTTGTGCAATTGTACAAAAGAGCATTTATGAGTTATCGGGCGATACATGTATTCGAGATATAGGACAATTTGAGTATTTTTGCTACTAGCAGTGGCGCCAAGATATGTGGTCAATTGTGGGTTGTGATATATCATTTGGCCAAGTCGGAGCTTTATTTAAAACTTGACCGCTCTATGACGATGACTACGATGTGGGGAAATCATCACAAAATTTTGTGTAAAATGTAGGTATTTTGGCCATATTTGTATAAATCGGAAGAACAAAATTAAATCAAGATGACACATTTAAATAGCATATTAAATATATTCTCTGTGGAAAATATTATCAACTCTGGAGTACATATAAAGGGTGATTTGTTAAGAGCTTGATAACTTTAAAAAAAAAAAAAAACGCATAAAATTTGCAAAATCTCATCGGTTATTTATTTGAAACGTTAGATTGGTCCATGACATTTACTTTTTGAAGATAATTTCATTTAAATGTTGACCGCGGCTGCGTCTTAGGTGGTCCATTCGGAAAGTCCAATTTTGGGCAACTTTTTCGAGCATTTCGGCCGGAATAGCCCGAATTTCTTCGGAAATGTTGTCTTCCAAAGCTGGTCCATTTCTTGAGATGAATTGTTCTCCGAAGTTTTCCCTCAAAATGGCCATAGAATCGCGAGCTGTGTGGCATGTAGCGCCATCTTGTTGAAACCACATGTCAACCAAGTTCAGTTCTTCCATTTTTGGCAACAAAAAGTTTGTTAGCATCGAACGATAGCGATCGCCATTCACCGTAACGTTGCGTCCAACAGCATCTTTGAAAAAATACGGTCCAATGATTCCACCAGCGACCATATTCTAACACCATTAGCGACCATATTCTAACACCATGTACCAAATTTCATCCGGATCGGATGAAATTTGCTTCTCTTAGAGCAATCGCACGCCAAATTTGGGGGTCCGTTTATATGGGGGCTATACGTAAAAGTGGACCGATATGGCCCAGTTGCAATACCATCCGACCTACATCAATAACAACTACTTGTGCCAAGTTTCAAGTCGATAGCTTGTTTCGTTCGGAAGTTAGCGTGATTTCAACAGACGGACGGACGGACATGCTCAGATCGACTCAGAATTTCACCACGACCCAGAATATATATACTTTATGGGGTCTTAGAGCAATATTTCGATGTGTTACAAACGGAATGACAAAGTTAATGGTGGAGGGTATAAAAACACGTTCCAAATTTCATAAAAATCGGTTAATAATTGCGACCGGAATCCTGCGAACAACTAATACATAGACGGACGGACGGACAGACGGACACCAAGCGCTAGATCGACTCAGGAGGTGATGCTGAGTCGATCGGTATACATTTTATGGGGTCTAAAATCAATATTTCTGGTAGGCACATTTTGTGGCAGATCATAGTTATTATATCCTAAGCAAATCTTGTGCAATTGTACAAAAGAGCATTTATGAGTTATCGGGCGATACATGTATTCGAGATATAGGACAATTTGAGTATTTTTGCTACTAGCAGTGGCGCCAAGATATGTGGTCAATTGTGGGTTGTGATATATCATTTGGCCAAGTCGGAGCTTTATTTAAAACTTGACCGCTCTATGACGATGACTACGATGTGGGGAAATCATCACAAAATTTTGTGTAAAATGTAGGTATTTTGGCCATATTTGTATAAATCGGAAGAACAAAATTAAATCAAGATGACACATTTAAATAGCATATTAAATATATTCTCTGTGGAAAATATTATCAACTCTGGAGTACATATAAAGGGTGATTTGTTAAGAGCTTGATAACTTTAAAAAAAAAAAAAAACGCATAAAATTTGCAAAATCTCATCGGTTATTTATTTGAAACGTTAGATTGGTCCATGACATTTACTTTTTGAAGATAATTTCATTTAAATGTTGACCGCGGCTGCGTCTTAGGTGGTCCATTCGGAAAGTCCAATTTTGGGCAACTTTTTCGAGCATTTCGGCCGGAATAGCCCGAATTTCTTCGGAAATGTTGTCTTCCAAAGCTGGAATAGTTGCTGGCTTATTTCTGTAGACTTTAGACTTGACGTAGCCCCACAAAAAATAGTCTAAAGGCGTCAAATCGCATGATCTTGGTGGCCAACTTACCGGTCCATTTCTTGAGATGAATTGTTCTCCGAAGTTTTCCCTCAAAATGGCCATAGAATCGCGAGCTGTGTGGCATGTAGCGCCATCTTGTTGAAACCACATGTCAACCAAGTTCAGTTCTTCCATTTTTGGCAACAAAAAGTTTGTTAGCATCGAACGATAGCGATCGCCATTCACCGTAACGTTGCGTCCAACAGCATCTTTGAAAAAATACGGTCCAATGATTCCACCAGCGTACAAACCACACCAAACAGTGCATTTTTCGGGATGCATGGGCAGTTCTTGAACGGCTTCTGGTTGCTCTTCACTCCAAATGCGGCAATTTTGCTTATTTACGTAGCCATTCAACCAGAAATGAGCCTCATCGCTGAACAAAATTTGTCGATAAAAAAGCGGATTTTCTGCCAACTTTTCTAGGGCCCATTCACTGAAAATTCGACGTTGTGGCTCGTTAGTAAGTCTATTCATGATGAAATGTCAAAGCATACTGAGCATCTTTCTCTTTGACACCATGTCTGAAATCCCACGTGATCTGTCAAATACTAATGCATGAAAATCCTAACCTCAAAAGAATCACCCTTTATATGCGAGATATATCGAAATCGGAACCGATTTTGTCCAAATTTAACATGCATACACGGATGAAAAAGACTGTTTTTCATATGTTTGGCTATAAACATTATATGTTTGGAACACAAATTTTTAAACACAATATTTTTGAGTGCAAGCATATAATGTTCATAAACTAGCATAACATGTTTGGGACATATACGTTAATATGTTAGAACATATTATGTTTGGGACATAAAATGTTTGTAAATATAATATGCTTGGATGCAAACATATATTAATTTAGATATAGCCTATAAACATATATGTGTTTAGTAGCTTGGAGCGCTATTTAACAGGGAGCGATATTGAATTAAGTTGGTGGTTGTTGCTTGTTATTACAAAATTAACATTTTATTTTTCCTTGGGCAATTGATCAGCTACTTCTTTGATCCTTACAAACTGTGTGGTCCGCTGTTCGAATCCCCGTCCGGCAAAAGGTAAAATTAAATTAAAAAAAAATCATACAATTGAATAATTTCTTCTACAATGTTTGTATTACAGAAAAAGGTGCTAAGAACTAAAAAATCTCGTGGAAGTGAGAAAGATGTGGGGGAATATACAATTGGGCAGAAACAAAATTTTGAGCATTCAGGTCGAAAACCTATGTTGTTAGCACCTATATTACCTGTTTATTTTCATAATTCATTATGATTGTAAATATATAAATAAATAAATAAAATTTTGAGCACAATATTGTTTGGGAATTTTTTTTTAAGCATATAATATTTTTGGGTGCAAAATGCTTCCAAACATATTATATGTTCACATAATAACAAATTGTTTTCTGGAAGACAACATTATTGAATTTGGATGCAAAAATACAAAATGTTTGGAACTTAGACTACCCAAACATATATTGTTTAGACCAATATGTTTTCAAACATATTATATATTGGAAGAGATCAAACATATAAATGTTTGGGCAATACCCAAAAATATATATGCTTGAAGCAAAATATGTTTGGGAGTATATGTTACAGAAGCGATTTTTTGTGAGCGTGTAGTTAGAATAATAATTCTGCTATTTCTGCAAAATTTCACGTAAATGAGAGAATCTTTGGCCTCCGTGGTCATATGAGTGTAGAACGAGCGAGATATAAATATGGGATCAATATCTAAATCTGAACCGATTACAATCAAATTTGGCACACTTGACGATGATATTAAATGTACTCCTTGTGCAAAATTTGAGGTAAATCAGGGGAAAACTCTGGCTGTTAACATAATTCTGAACCGATTTCAACTAAATTTGGCACAATTAACGATACTAAACATTACTAAACATACTCCTTGTGCAAAATTTGAAGCAAATCAGGACAAATTTCTGGCTTTTGAGGTCATATAAGTGCAAATCGGACGAAAGATATAGATGGGAGCTATATCTAAATATGAACCGATTTGGCTGATATTATGCATATTTTATGAGAATCCGAAATTTTAAGAAAATACGTTGATAAATACGACAAGTATGACCAGATCGGTGACCAACGGTGACAACTATATCTAAATCTGAACCGATTTTTTCAAAATCAACACGCACAGAAAAACATGTTTGAACATGGTTGCCGTATTCATTTAATGCTTATCTAGAGTATCTAATTGTCGCGAAAACTATGTATTTTGTCATTGTAAAAATAATTTTCGAGCGGAGAAAAATATATGTTAGCAAAAAGCATTTACATGGTTCTCAAATGCCGCAAACATGTTCTATTATTTAAATGATAGAATTTTAGACCATGGTGGGGAAAATCATGTACCTGACCATTCAATTTGTTTACTTTTTTTAAGAGAGAAAAGTATTTTTATAGGTTACATATAGACATGTCTAGAACCATTACATGGCCACAAAGACCATGTACATTGTTTTCGTGACCATTTAATTTTTTAATTTTTTTGCAGCGAATAGAATTTTATAAAAACATTGAGCAGGTACACACGATTTGCATTTTACGCGTCAGTCGTGTGTTGATTATTTCTTGGAATGGACGGAGAATACGGAATTACTGTGTTTTGCGTTAATTTATTTATTCAGAAGTGGCACGTGGTTTTATGTGAACACATAAAAGGAAAGTGTAATTGAAAAAAAAAATGTACCTGTTGTTCTGCATTTTGATATATGGTATAATTTATTTTTATTTGCAATTATATGATGTCTGCATTGGTACATTTGATGGGCATGAAGTAAATATGGAATGATTACTTATTGTTGAAATTGAACCAAAATAGAGAGTTTAAAAATATGTGATGTTTGCTTGCACGGCATTATAAATACAAATAAACAATGAATTAGTCTATAAATAAATAAAAACAAACAAATAAAGTTAATTTTGTGTTTTCTTTTCTCAAGTGGCGTCCTTTTTCGACGACGAAAAAGTTTTTTCATAAAGATCAAAACATTTTAGGTTGTGTTCTTTTAACTGGAAGAAAAACCTTTTTGACGAATACCATAACATTTTAGATTGTGACCATTGACTTTTAATGGAAACAAAATTCTTTTTATCAATATAATAACATTTTAGATGAGGACGATTTTATTTTTCTTAGAACCATGTTCACTGAGCCAACATGGTTGCAGGTGAAAATGTTACATGGTCACCGCAAAAATAGCTCCTATCATATTATTTTGCTCTTCGAATATGATTGTAACAATCATGTTTCTTCTCTGCGTGAATAGCGATTGTCTTTGAGTCACAGTCAAACTCTGTGCCAAATTTGAGGATGCGAGCTGTGCTTTGCACACAAAATTACATATACAGACAGATAGACGGACGGACAGACAGTCAGACGGAGATCGCTAAATCGACTCAGACGATCGGTATACTAAGTTATGGCTCTCAGACTTTTCCTTCTTGGCGTTACATACAAATGCACAAACTTATTATACCCTGTACCACAGTAGTGGTGAAGTGTATACAAAAAGCCAAATGCCTCAAGGACTACATCTGACCTTAGTCTCGTTGATTACGTATTGTATTTCATTCAGTATTTCTTTGATTATTTGGCCCAGATAAGACCACAATTTTACACCTCTCTATAAATGCGAAATTGTTCCCTTCCTTTTGCAAGCAAACTTTCCTATAATACAATCACCCCAATTTGAATTGACCATACATGCTTACTGTTTCCTTATCATTGCTTTGTATCGGAACAGACTTGTTACTATGTAAAAGTTTTTGTGATTCTATGTAAATGATGGACATTAAGGATACGAATTAAAGGGGTTGTTTTTAAGGGATTAAATTTCAAAGACCTACATTTTTAACATTTTTGGCATAGCAACAAACCATATTTCAGTTGATTGCGTCCTTTTACAATGATATGATTCTAGCATACATATCACTGACCATATATAGATAAAATGCAAATGGTAAGCTTTATATTAAACGGTATTCACATAATAAAACAACAACAAGCATGCCTGAATCTTATATACCCCACACCATGGATTTCGTACAAAATTTTACTAAATACCGTCATTCGGAATCGAATTGTTTGGGTTGTGGTAAAAGTTGCCGATGGCAAAGTATATTAAAATGCCTTAACATTGTCTTCTAAATTGTAAATTAGTCCATACGAAGTTAGATAAATAACAAGTATACAAAGTCTAAGATTCGAGCGGGTCGAATCTGTAGCGCATACACCCTCAAAAAAAATCGCTTCTGTAACATATACTCCCAAACATATTTTGCTTCAAGCATATACATTTTTGGGTATTGCCCAAACATTTATATGTTTGATTTCTTCCAATATATAATATGTTTGAAAGCATATTGGTCTAAACATTATAATATGTTTGGGTAGTCTAAGTTCCAAACATTTTGTATTTTTCCATCCAAATTCAATAATGTTGTCTTCCAAAAAACTACATGTTCTTATGTGAACATATAATATGTTTGGAGGCATTTTGGACCCAAAAATATTATATGCTGAGAAGAATTTTCTCCCAAAGAATATTGTGCTCAAAATTTGTTTCTGCCTAATTGTATATTGCCTCACATTTTTTTCACTTCCATGAGTTTTTTTAGTTCTTAGCACCTTTTTCTGTATACAAACATTGTAGAAGAAATTATTAAATTTTATATTTTTTTTTTCAATTTTACCTTTTGCCGGATGGGGATTCGAACAGCGGACCACACAGTTTGTAAGCCAGCACACTAACCACTGGGCTACGTAGCTGTTATGGTCATCAAGAGATAATTATCGTTATAAGTTATATTTATATAGCATAGCTTGCGGCGCCCACGAGCCGATGCAAACATAACATTGTTTAACAACATAACACTGTTAAACATACATTTGTTGGCAGCGTGGAGCAGTGGTTGGTCGTCCGCCTTGCGTGACAGGGGACCTGGGTTCGATCCCTGCTTCGACCAACACCATTTTTTTTTAATATATTTTTTAACATATATTCAAGATACGTTCGAAAGTTCCCGAAAAACTGTTGAGCATTACATACTATTATATTAAATTTTTACTACGAAATTGTAAAGTGTGTTTTATAAAAGACTTAAAGTCAGAAAAGAAAAGTGCTTGGTATAAACGAAATGGACTGAGTTCAAATCAAATATTATTTGTTTATTGCAACAATAAAAATTATGTAACAAATAAAGGTTTTTGTATACAAGTTTAAAATTTTCGAAGAAATTCAAAAACTCTTACAAAAGAAGAACGTGAAGTCGAGTACATATAAATATTTTTCCATCGAATCCTAAGGTTAACGATAACCATTCAAAAGCACATTGTATTTAAATTCTAAACAGTAATTTTAAAACAGCACATACATTTATTTTGGTGTGAACAATTGTTTACTAGCATGTAACACCATTAATTTAGAAATACAAATAAATATGAATTTTTATTAACGAATAATTTTGTACTTAATTTAATTCTTAAGGCCGGTATAAATTGGCATTATCACGTTAAAATGACCATGTTTACCCTTTTACTTTTCTTTAATAATTTCTTTTAAAGAAAATAAACTTTTCAATTGTTGCTTTGGATCTTTCCCCACCATGTTATAATACAATTTACTGGAAAAAGTTGTAATGTTATTCTGGTTTTGCCGCTAAAATGAGAAATAATTTTAGCGGCAAAACTCGAACTCAATGCCCACATTTATTTTCGAAAAAATCCGTCAACTCCTCTTGGACTACTCATTACTAAAGAGGAACTAATCTTTGTTTTCATAGATCTTCAAAGGTCGATACTTTCAATGAAGTCGTGTTGTCGTTATAATTAAGTGATTTGACTTAAAAAAGGGTATCATAACATGAAAGAACAAATTTTGGACTAAGGTCAACTTGACTTTAATAATTCAGAAAAATTCTTTAAAATTAATGAAACTGTCTTTAAATTTGTTGCATTTTTGCATCTTGACTACAAGGCAAAAATCATTCAGAAATAGGATATGTTTTTAAATACTTTATTTTAAAGACATTGTTTACTTGAAACATAGCATAATTTCTACTGGAAGTCTTGTTTTTAACGGACATTTTATAGCATATGAAAAAAAGATGAAAAAACGAAAAATTGAAATGTGCTTCGTAGAGTCAAGTACACAAAACCCCATTTAAAAGAGAATTGTGTCTTAAAAGCATCCTTACTTGTATTCTCCGCTTCTTCGGTTCGGAATCAATATCAAAATTGTTAAAGTGGAGACACAATCTTTGGAACCGGACATGCTTTTTGTTCAGTGTATAGTGCCCTTTCGTTAGTTTTTATGAAGATCCCTTTAATTACCTTTGTTTGAATATTTTGACTTACTCGTCCTTGGTTCCGAATGAATTTTCTCTCCGAATACTCATTTTAATATTTTACTTAAGCATATACAATTTTTGGCGAAGTCTTATATCACAACATATATATTTTTACTCATAATATGTAAATTTATACTTGTTTATATTCACACATAGTATTTTTCCTATATTTAATGAAATTTTCTTTGTGTATATATATTTTTAATGCGCCAATTGGTTACTTTCATTATTTTACTTCCAGCATACACTTTGTCTCTCTTTGTAAACACATATATGTTTATGGGCTATTTCTAAATTAATATATGTTTTCATCCAAGCATATTATATTTACAAACATTCTATGTCCCAAACATAATATGTTCCAACATATTAACATATATGTCCCAAACATATTATGCTAGTTTATGAACATTATATGTTTGCACTCAAAAATATTGTGTTTAAAAATTTGAGTTCCAAACATATAATGTTTATACCCAAACATATGAAAAACAGTCTTTTTCGTCCGTGTACAATTTTCTTGTTAGTATTAGAACTTCAAGTGAATTTGACGGAGTACACATTTCTCTGCACTTAGAAAATATTGACCTAATATGAAATATTATACGCCCTAAATTGTAGAACACATGCTGTACACAATATAAAGGGCATATTTCTTTAAAACAATGACATTTTAATAAAAAGAATGATTATATACTTTGCTTCAAATCAGGGATCCGGAGCGGAGCAAGCCCTTTTTTGCCGGAGCGGGAGCGGCATTTCTAAAATCCGGAGCGGAGCGGTTTTTCATTTGGAATCCGCTGTAAAATATAAATAAAATATTACTTGAATGAAATCTGTAACTTTGAAATTACACGGTGTAGGTAATTTCAAATATAGCTAGTACTTAGCGTAGTGTGAGTAAACGTTTAAAATGTACGATATGTATTTTTGTACGTACGTACATTGGGGAAAACACAACGTGTTTTTTAGTAATTGTTTTCAAAAACGGCAAATGTCAAAATATATCTCTAGTATGTGTTGTAAATGTAACAACAGTACTTTCGATCAATTTCATCCCATATTACTACAAAGATGTTTGTAATGAACGTCAAATAAATGCAATTAAACGATCTTATTTATATTTAATTTTTTAGTTTTCTACACTGAAAAAAATATTGTCGTGATTTCAAAGATTTCATGTCCTTAGAATAAGAATGCAAATTTTGCTTAACATGGAAGACGCATTTCTCTAAAATAAAGTTTTTTTCCTTGTCCAAAAGTCAATAAACTTTTGAATGAAGTTGTAATGTCCTTATAATTAAGTGATTTTACTTAAAAATGTGTATCATAACATGAAAGATAAAATTTTTGAGGTAAGGTCAACGTGACTTTAATAATTAAGAAAAATTCTTTAAAATTAATGAAATTGTCTTTAAATTTGTTTCCTTTTTGCATCTTGCCTACAAAGCAAAAAATCGTTAAAAAATAAGACATGGTTTTCAACACTTTATTTTAAAGACGCTTTTTACTTGAAACATAGCATAATTTCTACTGGAAGTCGAGTGTTAATATGGAAAATAAAATTGTCGTTAACTCGTTTTTAAAGGATTTTGATAACAACTGACGAAAACAATCTAAAAAAATGAAAAATTAACATTTGCTTCCTAGAAGCTAGTACATAACCCCCAAATTTAAAAGAGAATTGCGTCTTTAAAGTATTCTTACTTGTATTCTCCGCTTCTTTGGCTCCGAATTAATACCCAAACTGTTAAAGTAAAGACAAAATCTTTGGAACCGGGCATGCTTTTTTTCAGTGTAAGGACATTTATATTTGCTTTACTATTGTACCATATCCTCGCATTCTCTTATTTCTGATATTAGTTTAATTAAAATTATGTATAGTTTCAATTTTGGTTGAAAAATGTGCGCATATACATTTATTTTAATTTTTTCTCACATTGAAAACTAATGACTTGATTTGTATTATTGCATGTTATCTACTTTTTTTGAGAACGAACATTTCTTAAACACGACGTTCGAAAATGTATTTTTACAATAAAGGGGAAAAAAGCGAAATTAGGTAACACTAGATCTGAGTAAGAATATTCGTAGGTATACCACGGACTGATTTCGATGGAGGTTCTAGCAAACATAAACATACACACACACACATTACAAATATAACAAATCCTCTTCTCCACGTCTGTTGCAAAACAAAAAAAAAAAACTTCCGGAGATTCCAATCAGCGTTGCCGTTTTGGTCCGATCGGACCAAAATTGGTCCAAAAGATTTCTAATTTTTTAAATTTGGTCCGATGGTCGGACCAAAATTTGGTCCATTTTCATAAATTTGGTTTCTATCACATATTAAATAGTAGATGGTGCACAGCAAAGAATATTGTCGGGAGGCCAAATATTTCACATGCTTAAAATACGAATACGAATTTCGCTTAGAATAGAAGACGTATTTCTCTGAAATAAAGTTTTTTCCTTGTCTAAAAGTCTCTAAACTTTTCAATGAAGTCTGTTTGTCCTTATAGCTAAGTGATTCGACATAAAAATTCGTATCCTAACATTAATGAAAATTTCGTTTTAATCAAGTGTATATATATATATATATATATATATATATATATATATATATATATATATATATATATATATATATATATATATATATATATATATATATATATATATATATATATATATATATATATATATATATATATATATATATATATATATATATATATATATATATATATATATATATATATATATATATATATATATATATATATATATATATATATATATATATATATATATATATATATATATATATATATATATATATATATATATATATATATATATATACATATATTCGTTCCGAAGTTAGCGAGATTTCAACAGGCGGACGGACATGCTATATATATATATATATATATATATATATATATATATATATATATATATATATATATATATATATATATATATATATATATATATATATATATATATATATATATATATATATATATATATATATATATATATATATATATATATATATATATATATATATATATATATATACATATATTCGTTCGGAAGTTAGCGAGATTTCAACAGGCGGACGGACATGCTCAGATCGACTCAGAATGTCACCACTAATGGTTCTTCTTCAACCACAATCTTCTTTGGGAAAAGTTCTTCCAAGCATATAATATTTTTGGTCTCAAAATGCTTCCAAACATATTATATGTTCACATCATTAATGTTTCGGCAATATCCAATAATATATGTGTTTGCTGCAAAATATGTTTGGAACATATGTTAGAGAAGCAATTTTTTTTGAGGGTGTATGTGTGCCAAATTTGGTACATTTTTGGGTGTTTACACCCAATCCCGTTGGCGTTACTTCGGTGGTCCTAGTCCTTCAGAAAATTTTTAGGTTTTCTAAGTCGCCATACGAAAAAAATTGAAAAGTAGATAATGTAAATGTGGTCCGACCAAAACCGTCGTAAGAATTTCTACTTACGGGTCTAAAAGATATTTAAAGAAATTCTAGCAAAATCCACATATCCAAAAAATAAAATGGTAAGGAAGTCTTCGCAATTTGTTTCAAAAATCTAGTGATAATAGCATATTAAAGGCGCTCACAAATTAAATGTGAATCGCTTTACGTTTTCAATTTCGAACTCTTTATTTCAGTGATTGTTAATATTTATTTTCATTATATTTCACAAGTTATTCGCTCTCTAGTGGTATTGTGATTTAAGG
Source organism: Haematobia irritans (assembly GCF_050003625.1). Taxonomy (NCBI): domain Eukaryota; kingdom Metazoa; phylum Arthropoda; class Insecta; order Diptera; family Muscidae; genus Haematobia; species Haematobia irritans. The sequence continues at coordinate 52,361,905 of NC_134400.1, read as the reverse complement.
AAACTTCAAATCATTTTCAATGATGACAAATCTGTGGATAACTCAAACATATCAAGTACATGGAGAATACAGACATATTGTCTTTCTAATGAAAATATCAAACCCCCATTTTGTAGTATTGACAGCAGTATTTTTTGCTGGGATATCATTTTTGTTTTGTTCATATGTACATGAAATAAAAACGAATGAGTGCATTGCAAAATATGTTCTCTACTTTGGGGACTGCATAAAAGTTTCATTTAATAAAAACTCCGTTCAGTACGAAATGTGTATTTTGCATACAATATCCTGTGGCAAAATTTTATTTCATGTTTTCGCAATTTCTTTGTACCGTTTTTATTGTCCTTTTTATTACACAAAGCGGTTGTGGATTGCAAACGAAACGAATCGAAAAAAAAAAATTCCCTTCCCTAGGTTTTTTTTTATTTAAATTTTTGCAATCATGAATGTGAAATGAAATATAATTGCACAACAATATGCTGACATTTTTATATGATGAGGCACTACATACTAACGTATATGGAGACGTGGACACGTGTTCCTGGGTATTACATTCGTAAACTGGACATGGGACAATGGACAAATATACAATGTCCAATGGAGCGTAAAGTGTGTGGTCATTTCAAGCATACCAAATCAAAAATACAAATTGCTTTCTGTCAGTTGCTCCTCACACTCATCCGAAGGTTTGTCCAGAATCTCTGAATGATGTTGCCCACTTTTGTTAAACTTCCACCAACGGATGAAATACAAACTTTTTAAGTATTGAAAAATTGATGTGAGACTGTGAGGGAAATTCTGAGCCGATCCGTCAGACCAACGGAGAGAAAAGATACGGTCTTGCCAATGGGCCGCATTAAATATCTTGGTATATCCCCACAGTGTTGCCAGCATTGGGGGATTCATCCCCACATTTTCTTTTGTCGATGGGGACGAAAGCTTTGAGCAGAAGACTCGGGAATTTATTCAGTAGTTTAAAGAAATTTTGGGAATTTTGGATTTTCTAATTAGTATAATAAATGGGAGCCACCGTGGTGCAATGGTTAGCATGCCCGCCTTGCATACACAAGGTCGTGGGTTCGATTCCTGCTACGACCGAACACCAAAAAGTTTTTCAGCGGTGGATTATCCCACCTCAGTAATGCTGGTGACATTTCTGAGGGTTTCAAAGCTTCTCTAAGTGGTTTCACTAGAATGTGGAACGCCGTTCGGACTCGGCTATAAAAAGGAGGTCCCTTGTCATTGAGTTTAACATGGAATCGGGCAGCACTCAGTGATAAGAGAGAAGTTCACCACTGTGGTATCACAATGGACTGAATAGTCTAAGTGAGCCTGATACATCGGGCTGCCACATAACCTAACCTAACCTAGTATAATAAATCAGGACTATAATAATTATGATTTACATGAGGTATTTTATTTTACATTCGTAAAATAGGATTTATAGATGCATTGAAGTAAAGCATGCACTGTTCCAAAGATGTTGTCTTTATGCCATTGATTTTTATACCCTTCACCACTACTGTGGTACAGGGTATAATAAGTTTGTGCATTTGTATGTAACGCCAAGAAGGAAAAGTCTGAGGCCCATCGTTTAGTATACCGATCGTCTTAGAATTAAATTCTGAGTCGATTTAGCGATGTCCGTCTGTCTGTCTGTCTGTCTGTCTGTCTGTCTGTCCGTCTGTCTGTCTGTCTGTTGATGTATTTTTGTGTGCAAAGTACAGCTCGCAGTTTTAGTCCGATTTTCCTAAAATTTGGTATAGGGTCCTGTTTCGGCTCAAAGACGATCCCTATTGATTTTGGAAAAAATCGTTTCAGATTTAGATATAGCTGCCATATATATTTTTCACCGATCTGGTCATAATTGGCGTGTATATCAACCGATCTTCCTAAAATTGCGTACATCCGAATATTTTATAGGTCTCGAAAAACTTGCAAAATATCAGCCAAATCGGTTCAGATTTAGATATAGCTCCCATATATAGCTTTCGCCCGATTTACACTCAAATGACCACAGAGGCCAATTTTGTGCTCCGATTTAGTTGAAATTTTGTATAGGGAGTAGAATTAGCATTGTAACTATGCGTGCCAAATTTGGTTGAAATCGTTTCAGATTTTGATATATCTCCCATATATAGCTTTCGCCCGATTTACACTCATATGACCACAGAGGCCAATTTTTAACTCCGATTTAGTTGAAATTTTGCACAGGGTGTAGAATTAGCATTGTAGCCATGCGTGCCAAATTTGGTTGAAATCGGTTCAGATTTAGATATAGCTGCCATATATAGCTTTCGCCCGATTTACACACATATGACCACAGAGGCCAATTTTTAACTCCGATTTAGTTGAAATTTTGCATAGGGAGTAGAATTAGCATTGTTACTATGCGTGCCAAATTTGGTTGAAATCGGTTCAGATTTGGATATATCTCCCATATGTAGCTTTCGCCCGATTTACACTCATATGACCACAGAGGCCAATTTTTAACTCCGATTTAGTTGAAATTTTGCACAGGGTGTAGAATTAGCATTGTAGCCATGCGTGCCAAATTTGGTTGAAATCGGTTCAGATTTAGATATATCTCCCATATATAGCTTTCGCCCGATTTACACACATATGACCACAGAGGCCAATTTTTAACTCCGATTTAGTTGAAATTTTGCATAGGGAGTAGAATTAGCATTGTTACTATGCGTGCCAAATTTGGTTGAAATCGGTTCAGATTTGGATATATCTCCCATATGTAGCTTTCGCCCGATTTACACTCATATGACCACAGAGGCCAATTTTTAACTCCGATTTAGTTGAAATTTTGCACAGGGTGTAGAATTAGCATTGTAGCCATGCGTGCCAAATTTGGTTAAAATCGGTTCAGATTTAGATATAGCTCCCATATATAGCTTTCGCCCGATTTACACACATATGACCACAGAGGCCAATTTTTAACTCCGATTTAGTTGAAATTTTGCACAGGGTGTAGAATTAGCATTGTAGCCATGCGTGCCAAATTTGGTTAAAATCGGTTCAGATTTAGATATAGCTCCCATATATATGTTTTTCTGATTTCGACAAAAATGGTCAAAATACCAACATTTGCCTTGTAAAATCGCCACTGCTTAGTCCAAAATTGGTAAAAATGACTCTAATTTTCCGAAACTTCTAATACATATATATCGAGCGATAAATCACAAACAAACTTTTGCGAAGTTTCCTTAAAATTGCTTCAGATTTACATGTTCCCATATTTATACCCTTCACCACTACTGTGGTACAGGGTATAATAAGTTTGTGCATTTGTATGTAACGCCAAGAAGGAAAAGTCTGAGACCCATCGTTTAGTATACCGATCGTCTTAGAATTAAATTCTGAGTCGATTTAGCGATGTCCGTCTGTCTGTCTGTCTGTCTGTCTGTCCGTCTGTCTGTCTGTCTGTTGATGTATTTTTGTGTGCAAAGTACAGCTCGCAGTTTTAGTCCGATTTTCCTAAAATTTGGTATAGGGTCCTGTTTCGGCTCAAAGACGATCCCTATTTATTTTGGAAAAAATCGGTTCAGATTTAGATATAGCTGCCATATATATTTTTCACCGATCTGGTCATAATTGGCGTGTATATCAACCGATCTTCCTAAAATTCCGTACATCCGAATATTTTATAGGTCTCGAAAAACTTGCAAAATATCAGCCAAATCGGTTCAGATTTAGATATAGCTCCCATATATAGCTTTCGCCCGATTTACACTCAAATGACCACAGAGGCCAATTTTGTGCTCCGATTTAGTTGAAATTTTGTATAGGGAGTAGAATTAGCATTGTAACTATGCGTGCCAAATTTGGTTGAAATCGTTTCAGATTTTGATATATCTCCCATATATAGCTTTCGCCCGATTTACACTCATATGACCACAGAGGCCAATTTTTAACTCCGATTTAGTTGAAATTTTGCACAGGGTGTAGAATTAGCATTGTAGCCATGCGTGCCAAATTTGGTTGAAATCGGTTCAGATTTAGATATAGCTGCCATATATAGCTTTCGCCCGATTTACACACATATGACCACAGAGGCCAATTTTTAACTCCGATTTAGTTGAAATTTTGCATAGGGAGTAGAATTAGCATTGTTACTATGCGTGCCAAATTTGGTTGAAATCGGTTCAGATTTGGATATATCTCCCATATGTAGCTTTCGCCCGATTTACACTCATATGACCACAGAGGCCAATTTTTAACTCCGATTTAGTTGAAATTTTGCACAGGGTGTAGAATTAGCATTGTAGCCATGCGTGCCAAATTTGGTTGAAATCGGTTCAGATTTAGATATATCTCCCATATATAGCTTTCGCCCGATTTACACACATATGACCACAGAGGCCAATTTTTAACTCCGATTTAGTTGAAATTTTGCATAGGGAGTAGAATTAGCATTGTTACTATGCGTGCCAAATTTGGTTGAAATCGGTTCAGATTTGGATATATCTCCCATATGTAGCTTTCGCCCGATTTACACTCATATGACCACAGAGGCCAATTTTTAACTCCGATTTAGTTGAAATTTTGCACAGGGTGTAGAATTAGCATTGTAGCCATGCGTGCCAAATTTGGTTAAAATCGGTTCAGATTTAGATATAGCTCCCATATATAGCTTTCGCCCGATTTACACACATATGACCACAGAGGCCAATTTTTAACTCCGATTTAGTTGAAATTTTGCACAGGGTGTAGAATTAGCATTGTAGCCATGCGTGCCAAATTTGGTTAAAATCGGTTCAGATTTAGATATAGCTCCCATATATATGTTTTTCTGATTTCGACAAAAATGGTCAAAATACCAACATTTGCCTTGTAAAATCGCCACTGCTTAGTCCAAAATTGGTAAAAATGACTCTAATTTTCCGAAACTTCTAATACATATATATCGAGCGATAAATCACAAACAAACTTTTGCGAAGTTTCCTTAAAATTGCTTCAGATTTACATGTTCCCATATTTTTTTACTAACATTGCGTTCCACCCTAGTCCATTAACCGACTTAAATTTTGAGTCTATAGATTTTGTAAAAGTCTATCAAATTCTGTCCAAATCGAGTGATATTTAAATGTATGTATTTAGGACAAACATTTATATATAGCACCCAACACATTTGACGGATGTGATATGCTATCGAAAATTTAGATCTACAAAGTGGTGGAGGGTATAATATAGTCGGCCCCGCCCGACTTTAGACTTTCCTTACTGGTTATATTTTAAGGACATGAAATCTTTATCCTTACGGCAATATTTTTTCAGTGTGTACAGTGAATCATCCTCTGTATAAATTGTGGTGTGACCAAGATATTTTTCTGGTACTATGATATCATTTCGAGGGATTGGTCTAAATTTTATCGCCGTCCTTTCGTTAATCCATGATCAAATAAATACAGATATCATGAAGATGGTTCATCGATCAATTACTTGAGCATTTAAAAGAAGATTTACCTGAGATAAGAATTAGAAGTTTTCTGTTTTCTTTTAGTATTCGATACGCCATCCAAAACATTGTTGAACTGGTGTCTCTCGAGATCATCTCTTCAGAGCCAATTGGTGTTGCCAGATTGTACTTTGATAAAATGACGTTTCCCTAATTCACTATAGCAAATTTTTGCATTTAGTTTGTCGATTGACATGAAATTAAAAATGGTAAATTGCCATAAATAACACGAGGGAACAATGGTTCTGTTGATTAAGAACTGAATATCGCTTTTAAAGTTTTTGGGACGCTGAATCCAAATCTGCACTTGGTTTTTTCCTATCAGCTCGAGTTTTCGAGATATACCGTTATGTTCCAAATTAAGGCACTTCCGCTACATATATTTTGGAATAACTTGAAAACGGCCCTTTACTATTTTTATGTTTATATTTTATTATCGTACAACATAAAAATGCAACGTATATAACCACAGTTGCCATAGTTGGTAGATTTCTACCAAAAATAGTATTTTTTTAATCTCTATAGAAATAACATTTTGGAAAAAGTTTATATAAACTAATTTGTTTGCGAAATTTTTCTACCACAGTTGGTAGAATTCTACCAAAAATAGTATTTTTTTAATCTCTATAGAAATAAAATTTTGGAAAACGTTTCTATAAACTAATTTTTTTGAGAAATGTTTCTATAGAAATAAAATTTTGATAATAAATTCTATAGAAATAAAATTCTGAAAAAATTCATAAAAAAAAAATGTTTATAAAAATAATATTTTGAAAAAAATTTTTATAGAAATACAATTTTGACAAAATTTTCTATAGAAATAAAATGTTGACGATTTTTTCTAAAGGAATAAAGTTTTGACAAAAATTTCTATAGAAATATTTGTTTGGTACATTTGTGGTAATCTTCAAATTTTGTTAGATTTTTTTTGTGGCACGAGTGGTAACTGTTGTTACCACACATCGTTAAAGATCAAGCCTTGCCGGCTTCTAATTTCCTCCTCTAGAGCCACCAAAATGTAAAAATTATTACAAAATGTCCCTACATTGTGGCCCTACGTCCCTAAAAGACGCCTCTTCCCCTACTTCTAGTAACACTGGCTGTAGTTGATATTGCACCTTCGGGGTTAGTATGCCACTGATATTGAGTCCATTATTAAAACATCTAGTTAGTGCTATAGAAGATTAGATTTAGCCAACTTTGAGTAAAGGGTGATACGTTCAAAATTTGGTCAAGGGAAAACGCGTGTGAATCGGTGAAATCGTTTATTTAAAAAATCAAATTAAATTTCTTTTTCAAGTTCAATTAGTATAAAATTCAGGAAAAATATTCAGTTAGGCTTTCGCTTTTCCAAATCCGAATTGCCGGGCCTCACGCCTGACACCTGCCATCAGATTTTGTACAGCCACCTTGTCCACCTTCTTCGCCGCAGAAAGCCAGTTTGCCTTGAACTGCTGCTCGTCCTTAGCAGTTTTTTGGTCTTCTTTAGGTTCCGCTTGACAATAGCCCAGTATTACTCAATTGGGCGGAGCTCTGGCGTGTTGGGAGGGTTCTTGTCCTTGGGAACCACCTGCACGTTGTTGGCGGCGTACCACTCCATGGCCTTTTTACCGTAATGACAAGATGCCAAATCCGGCCAAAACAGTACGGAACAACCGTGTTTCTTCAGGAAAGGCAGCAGACGTTTATTCAAACACTCTTTCACGTAAATTTCTTGGTTGACAGTCCCGGAAGCTATGAAAATGCTGCTTTTCAAACCACAGATACAGATGGCTTGCCAAACCAGATATTTCTTTGCGAACTTTGATAGTTTTATGTGCTTGAAAATATCTGCTAACTTTCCCCTTCCTTTGGCGTATAAAACTCCTGTCCCGGAAGCTGCTTGTAGTTGGCTTTGACGTAGGTTTCCTCGTCCATTACCACGCAGTCAAACTTCGTCAGCATCGTCGTGTACAGCCTCCGGGATCGCGCTTTGGCCGTCGTATTTTGTTTATCATCGCGATTTGAAGTCACTACCTTCTTGTAAGTCGATAGTCCGGCTCGTTTTTTGGCTCGATGCACGGTTGTAGACGATACACCCTGCTTATTTGCGGCATCTCGGAGAGAGAGGTTAGGGTTTCGCTTGAAACTACCGGCAACTCTCTTTGTCGTCTCAGCGGCTTCCGGTTTTCGATTTCCCCCCGATCCAGACTTCCTGGCTGTCGACAAACGTTCCCCAAACACTTTAATTACATTTGTAACGGTTGATTTGGCAACTTTTAGCGATTTTGCCAGCTTTGCGTGCGAGTAGCTCGGATTTTCGCGGTGCGCGAGCAAAATTTTGATACGCTGCTCTTCTTGCTTGGACGGCATTTTGACAACTGAAGAGTGAATTCCAAAATCAAAATAAGAGCAACATTCTACACACACACACCTTCAAAATGAGGGGTGTTCAGGTTTTTTAAATGCAAAATTGAAAGAAATACGTCAAATTTATATTGACCAAATTTTGACCGTATCACCCTTTAAGATCGGTTGATAAATAAGGGTTTTGTGGCCAAATTTGGGAAGATCGGGCGATACATATATATGAGAGCTATACCTAAATCTGAATGGATCTGGATGAAATTTTGCAGACCCGAAGGGCGTTGACAAAGATTATTTTTTGCCAAATTTGGTGACGAGCCGTTTGTAAAAAAGCAAAAATAGGGCTATACATATATATGGGAGCTATATCTTAATTTGATCCGATTTCTTCCAAATTCAATAGCGTTCGTCTTTGTACCCAAAAAACTCCCTGTACCAAATTTTATCAAAATCGGTTAATAATTGTGACCGGAATCCTGTGAACAACAAATACATGGACAGACGGACGGACGGACGGACGGACGGACGAACACCAAGCACTAGATTTGGGAAAATCGGGCGATACATATATATGAGAGCTATATCTACATCTGAACCGATTTGGATGAAATTTTGCAGAAGGGCGATGGAAAAGATTACCTTGTGCCAAATTTGGTGACGATCCGTTTGAAAAAAAGCGCAACGTGACCCCATTTGTCGAAATCGGGCGATACATATATATGGGAGCTATATCTAAATTTGATCCGATTTCTTCCAAATTCCATAGCGTTCGTCCTTGTTCCCAAAAAACTCGCTGAACCAAATTTCATCAAAATCGGTTAATAATTGCGACCGGAATCCTGTGAACAACAAATACATGGACAGACGGACGGACGGACACCAAGCGCTAGATCGACTCAGGAGGTGATTCTGAGTCGATCGGTATATATTTTATGGGGTCTAAAATAAATATTTCTGGTAAGCACATTTTTTGGCAGATCAAACTTATTATACCCTGACCACAAGGTTTTTTAGGATATAAAAATTCCGATACTCCCAACCAGTATTCTCTTTAAGCCGTGCTTACATTGTTTTTAAATTTTGCAAGTCGTTTTAGAGATAGCGTCATTTGGATCATACTCCTCTTGTCCCATGGCTGTTACAAAATCAGGAACATCCGAACAATAAACAAATTCATCGTCTTCGGAAAAGAATGGAAGTCAGTTGTTTTCATAGAGGAACAATAAAATTTATAGGCGTTAAGATTTTGTTACCGCAACTATAAAAATAAAATAATCTGTTGGCATAGGAAAAGAGATATGTTTGTTTCGAATTTATTTCGGCATAAGCCGGCTATCATACAAAACCTTTTTTCGGAAGGTTCAAGTGTGGTTCATTGTTGGGTTTAATGAACTGCCTGAATTTATTCTGATAATTGATTGATAGTTTTGCTGCAAGTAGAGGATGCTGATGAGGAATGTGGTAATTCCGAAACGTGCGTTCATCCAACCATCTTGCAGTCTATAGGGCTTTGCCCAAATAAATTTGACAAACATTCTTTTCCTCTGTTGGTTAAGCTACACTTGTAGTTTAGTCAATGTATGGTTTTAAGCTGAAATAAAAAACAACAACAATGCTTATAGAAAATTGTGTCAAAATTTTATTTCTATAGAAAATTTATGAAGCATTTCTTAGTTGGAGAGGAATATTTTGCAAAATCTTCCAAAACATCAAGAATTCTACCAATCTACCAAACAGTAAAACATCTGCCATTTTTGGTAGACTCGTGCTCATAATTGTCTATAGCCCCCATATAAAGCGACCGATATTTCAATTCTTGCTCTATAATTACCGCACAAAAGTTCATATCGGTTTGTAATTATTTTTTCCCTATATATACTGGTCAATAACTGAATATATACGTTTTAAATCGACCTTTCTTTTGTATACTATATATCCCGCATGGACTAACTTACAATTTAGAAGATGATGTTAAGAAGTTTAAAGATGCCTTGCCATCGGCCGCAACCAAAATAATTGAATTGTGGATAACTGTCTTTAGTAGAAGTTTCTTCACAATCCATGGTGGAGCGTATATAAGATTCGGCCTGGCCGAACTTACGGCCGTATATACTTGTTATACCCTCCACCATAGGATGGGGGGTATATTAACTTTGTCATTCCGTTTGTAACACATCGAAATATTGCTCTAAGACCCCATAAAGTAAATATATTCTGCACCCAGAAAAAACTGCCTTCGAAACTAAAGGAAACAAGTATATACGGCGTAGAAACTTCTTCTAAACACTGCCATCCACAATCGAATTACTTAAGTTGCGGTAACGCTTGCCGATGGCAAGGTATCTTAAAACTTCCTAACACCATCTTCTAAATTGTATGTAAGTCCATACGTGGTATATATTAAATCAAAAAAGATCGATCCAATACGTATATAATTCAGTTTGACAAAATAGACATAAAATTTTGACAAAATTTTCTACAGAAATAAAATTTTAATAAAATTGTCTATAGAAATAAAATTTTCACAAAATTTTCTATAGAAATAAAAATTTTCCCAAAATTTTCTATAGAAAGAAAATGTTCACAAAATTTCTACAAAAATAAAATTTTGAAAAAAATTCTATAGAAATAAAATTTTGACAAAATTTTCTATAGAAATAAAATTTTGGTAGATTATTTTTGGCTCTAGTGGCAACCATGATTATGAACCGATATGGACCATTTTGTGTGTGATTGGACCTATTTTGGTATGGTTGTTAGTGACCATATACTTACACCACGTTCCTAATTTGAACCGGATCGAATGAATTTTGCTCCTCCAAAAGGCTCCGGAGGTCAAATCTGGAGAACGTTTTATATGGGGGCTATATATAATTATAGACCGATATGGACCAATTCTGGTACGGTTGTTAAATATCACTAACACCATGTTCCAAATTACAACCGGATTGGATGAAATTTGCTTCTCTTGGAGACTTCGCAAGCCAAATCTGGGGATCGGTTTATATGGGGGCTATATATAATTATGAACCGATGTGGACAAATTTTGCATGGTTGTTAGAGACCATATACCAACATCATGTACCAAATTTCAGCCTGATCGGATGAAATTTGCTTCTCTTTGAGGCTCCGTAAGCCAAATCTGGGGATCGGTTTATATGGGGGCTATATATAATTATAGACCGATGTGGACCAATTTTTGCATGATTGTTAGAGACCATATACCAACACCATGTACCAAATTTCAGCCTGATCGGATGAAATTTGCTTCTCTTTGAGGCTCCGCAAGCCAAATCTGGGGATCGGTTTATATGGGGGCTATATATAATTATAGACCGATGTGGACCAATTTTTGCATGATTGTTAGAGACCATATACCAACACCATGTACCAAATTTCAGCCGGATCGGATGAAATTTACTTCTCTTTTAGGCTTCGCAAGCCAAATCTGGGGATCGGTTTATATGGGGGCTATATATAATTACGAACCGATGTAGACCAATTTTTGCATGGTTGTTAGAGACCATATACCAATACCATATACGAAATTTCAATCGGATCGGATGAAATATGCTCCCGTTACAGGCTCCACAAGCCAAATCTGTTATCGGTTTATATGGGGCTATATATAATTAAGGACCGATATGAACCAATTTTTGCATGGTTGTTGGAGACCATATACCAACACCATGTACCAAATTTCAGCCGGATCGGATGAAATATGCTTCTCTTAGGGGCTCCACAAGCCAAATCTGAGGGTCCCTTTATATGGGGGCTATACGTAAAAGTGGACCGATATGGCCCATTTTCAATACCATCCGACCTACATCGATAACAACTACTTGTGCCAAGTTTCAAGTCGATAGCTTGTTTCTTTCGGAAGTTAGCGTGATTTCAACAGACGGACGGACGGACATGCTTAGATCGACTCAGAATTTCACCACGACCCAGAATATATATACTTTTTGGGGTCTTAGAGCAATATTTCGATGTGTTACAAACGGAATGACAAAGTTAATATACCCCCATCCTATGATGGAGGGTATAAAAATGTTCATCAATATGGTTTATCCATTTTATTTTTGTGAGAAATAATAAAATTTACTTGTTTCAGTAAGAAAATCCTAAACTGTAAGCAGTTAGGAATAGTTCGTTAACTAGAATAAGGCATGGAATTTTACTCATACCGTTTTTTTCGCTGGGTATAAGAATTTACTACTGAACAAGAAAAATTTATTCACCGATAACAAAGCATTCGTAAAAATAAACAAAATCCGAACTAAAACCAAGTTTCCTCAAAATTAGTAAAATTTCTTATAAAATGATAATTGCGACTTCCTTTGTAATAGAAAGTTTTTCATACATACGAACAACACTTGGCATAGAAAAATATTTTAGTTCATTCGTACTAAGAAGTATGCAATCCTTTCAAAACTTAAGGAAACACACTTGTTAGAATATAGGAAATTTTCTTATATTTCTATTGTCTACCTGTAATCGATACCTGTCATCGTAATCGATGCGTTTGCGCGTGGGTGTAATCGATATGTTTGCGCGTGGGTTGTTTTTTTAGTTGGAATCGCGTTGTTGTGGTATACGGAGAGATTGTTAAAAAATAATATGGTTAAATAATATAATAAATAACAAATAAAATATATAAAATATTTGTTATTTTAAATTAGTGAGAAAAATTTTCGTTTTTTGAAAATAAATCTATCAATGTTCGTGGTGGTGTATAAAGAAAAAAACACCAGCAGAATAACAACCCTTGCAATTATCAGGTAATATTCAGTGACGCTAACCTTTTGTAACAAAAATGGTTTATGATTTTTTATATTTGTAGGTATTGAAATTGCAAAAGGAGGACAAAATCGTTAACTTATTAAAAGTGAAAAGTACAAGAAGAAGAAGAAGAAGAAAAAGTGCGTTTTACTGTTGATAATATCACATGGAAATTGGAAATAGTGCAATAATAAACTAATATTTCAAGGACACTCCATGCTGTTGATTACTAATATATATATTCAATATATTAATAAAACATGTCTTTTATTGAAGATAAAATTGCTTATATAAATAAATAAAATTGTATTTAAAAACGAAGGTAAGCAGTTCTAATTATGAAGTAAAAGTTTTACCACAAATATGTAAGATTTGTCCAAATGAATGAAAAAATTTCAATAAAATCATTCCATATATGAATTCAAATCATATAAATTTTTTTCATTCTGTAGTATAGTGGTACATAAATATAGGAAAATGTTAACTAATATATGGAATGCCTTATACCTAATTTCTACGAAAATCACATATTTCAAACAAATAAAAATGTCTTTGGCGCTACGAAGTTCAACTTTCTTCACAATGAGTTCATTTTAACTTAAAGAAGGGGTCACTTTTTTCTGGGTGTGGGTCGTGGTGAAATTCTCAGTCGATCTGAGCATGTCCGTCCGTCCGTCCGTCTGTTGAAATCACGCTAACTTCCGAACGAAACAATCTATCGACTTGAAACTTGGTACAGGTAGTTGTTATTGATGTAGGTCGGATTGTATTGCAAATGGGCCATATCGGTCCACTTTTACGTATAGCCCCCATATAAACGGACCCCCAAAATTTGGCTTGCCGATCCGCTAAGAGAAGAAAAATTTCATCCGATCCGGCTGAAATTTGGTACATGGTGTTGGTATATGGTCTCTAACAACCATGCAAAAATTGGTTCACATCGGTCCATAATTATATAAAGCCCCCATATAAACCGATCCCCCGATTTGGCTTGCGGAGCCTCTAAGAGAAGCAAATTTCATCCGATCCGGTTGAAATTTGGTACATGGTGTTAGTATATGGTTTCTAACGACCATGCAAAAATTGGTCCATATCGGTCCATAACTATATATAGCCCCCATATGAACCGATCCCCAAATTTGACCTCCGGGGCCTCTTGGAAGACCCGATTAAGTTGAAATTTGGTACGTGATGTTAATATATGGCTTCAAACACCCATGCAAAAATTGGTCGATATCGGTCCATAATTATATGTAGGTTAGGTTAGGTTAGGTGGCAGCCCGATGTATCAGGCTCACTTAGACTATTCAGTCCATTGTGATACCACATTGGTGAACTTCTCTCTTATCACTGAGTGCTGCCCGATTCCATGTTAAGCTCAATGACAAGGGACCTACTTTTTATAGCCGAGTCCGAACGGCGTTCCACATTGCAGTGAAACCACTTAAAGAAGCTTTTAAACCCTCAGAAATGTCACCAGCATTACTGAGGTGGGATAATCCACCGCTGAAAAACTTTTTGGTGTTCGGTCGAAGCAGGAATCGAACCCACGACCTTGTGTATGCAAGGCGGGCATGCTAACCATTGCACCACGGTGGCTCCCATAATTATATATAGGCCCCAAAGAAACCGATCCCCAGATTTGACCTCCGGAGCACCTTGGAAGAGCAAAATTCTTCCCATTCGGTTGAAATTTTGTACGTGATGTTAGTATAGGGTATCCAACAACCATGCAGGAATTGGTTCCTATCAGTCCATAATAATATATAGCTCCCATATAAACCGATCCCCAGATTTGACCTCCGGTGCCTTTTGGAGAAGCAAAATTCATCCGATCTGGTTGAAATGTGGTACGTGGTGGTAGTTTATGATATTTAACAACCATGTGAGTTGAAATTTGTGGATGACAGTCTTTCGTAGAAGTTTCTACACACAGAGAACATATTGGTTGAAAATTGATTGTTGTAATAAAAATTCTGCATCTACAATGAAATCACAGTTGTGTCAATCAATTTACATTATTTACAACCTTAATTCGTTCCTACTGCCATTTGATGATTATTATTATAGAGTTTTGTTTGTAATACAAGTCAAATAGTTGTCTGAACTAAATGTCTCTCTTTTTAAAAAATTTGATTGAATTCGATACGCGCAACCAACCTTAAAAAAACTTCATAACTGTCATTTAGTATTCAGAACTTACAATTGATATTCACAACCGAATTCTTTTGGAAATATTTATCAAATGTCATTAATATTGTTAAAAATTATTCAATGTAGAAGGAAAATGTGTCTTTTCAATTTAAAACAATAAAAATAACTGAAATCAGAGTATTTTCAGACGGTTCTCAGTTTATTTGAACTTTTGGTGGATTGCCTATCAAATATTTCCATGAACAACTCGCGCAGTGTGAAACTGTTCTAAGTACACCATATTCGATACGAATCATATAAACAGTTCCTATCTTCAATTGTTTGGGATCGTGTTTTAGATGTGGAACAATTTTATATTGTTAAAAGGTAAAAGTTTGAACCATGTTACAAATTTAAAGCGGCTCTAATGGGAAAATTCATCTCCACGTCTGTCTTTATCTATGGAACACCTAAGGAAGTGATGGTGGCGAGTATGTTCTTATTTATTTTTTAAAATTCCACACTAATTTTCTGATTTAATTTGTTGCGTTTTTAGACTGGCTATGTCATCCCATTTATCATGTGCTCAGGTCGGACGCCATTTATAAATACTTGTATACTAAGAGATCCAAAGATTTAACTACCATTGCCTGTCAATTCTGCAATCAATGCTGGAGGGTGTATTTTCAAAGGTGTATATTTTTTAATTGTTAATGTATTATAATTTTATGTGCTTTTCTGTCATTCAAAAAAATATAAATAAAATACAATATTCTGAAGGAAAAAATCATTTTCATTTCGGTTAAGGTGGGTAATATAACCATATAAAGAAAGGAGCAACGACCAATTCTATCGTCTAATACAACCAACTCTATATATAGTATTAGTTAGGTTTTCCATAATTCGATTGAGTCGACCGAATTTGTCGGGTGTCACAACTACTAACAGAAGGTTGCTGCAACTGCCAAAAGGAGGTTGGCAATAAATTCGGTTATCACAACCAATCTGTATTCTCTGTGTACGCACTCCATGGTGGAGGGTACATAAGATTCAGCTTGGCCGAACTTACGGCCGTATATACTTGTTTTATTTTAATATTTTGAACCGTTCGAAAAGTCGAGCTGATAGAAAAAAATCAAGTACAGATTTGGATTCAGCGACCTCAAATTACTAAAAATTTGCTATAAATTTCAAATCAACACAAAAAAGTTCAATTTATTACCCATATATTATATATTTATATTTATATATTTATTGCTATTTTAGAACTGCATTCATTAAAAACGTACTATTTCACTTCTTTTCTGTGATTGTTTTTAAATAGCCACACAGAAAAAACCATTCAATATGAACTAACATAAAACAAAAGAACATTTTGGCACGATTCCCAAAAATAGTAAGAATGAACTACTGTAGGGTTAAAATGGTAATTTTTATACCCACCACCACAGAATGGTGATATGGGTATAATAAGTTTGTCGGTCCGTTTGTAACACATCGAAATATTGATTTTCGACTATATAAAGTATATACATTCTTGATCGGGGAGAAATTCTAAGACGATATAACCATGTCCGCCTGTCTGTCTGTTGTAATCATGCTACAGTCTTCAATAATTAACCCTCTAATGCCCCAAGTTTTTTGCCAGCTAATTAAATTTTCAATGTTAACCACACAAAAGCAAGAGAACGAAGCAAGAAAAGTGTATACGGTAAAATTCAGCATATGCTGCAAAGCCTCTTGAATAGTTTCAAATAAGTTTTCTCTATATTTTGCCCATTTTTGTTGTCTTAAGGTGTGTTTTACTAAAAGCCTCCTTTTTAAATGAAGCCCGCCTAAAGGCGGGCTTGGGCATTAGAGGGTTAAGCTATCGTGCTGAAAATTTGCACAAACTCGCCTTTTGTCTGCAAGCAGGTCAAGTTCGAAGATGGGCTATATCGGTCCAGGTTTTGATATAGTCCCCATATAAACCGACCTCCCGATTTGGGGTCTTGGGCTTATAGAAACCACAGTTTTTATCCAATTTGCCTGAATGGGGCCGTAAAGATTTGTGCCGAAAATGATGAGTATAGGTCCATGTTTTGATATAGCCCCCATATAGACCGATCTCTCGATTTTAGTTCTTCAGCTTCCAGAAACCGTAGTTTTTATACAAATTTGCCTAAAATTAGAAATCTAGAGGTATTTTAGGACCCTAAAGATGTGGGCCGATTATCGGTCCATGTTTTGGTATAGCCCCCATATAGACCGATCTCCCGATATTACTTCTTGAGCTTCTAGAATCCATAGTTTTTATCCAATTTGATTGAAATTGGAAATCTAGAAGTATTTTGGGACCATAGAGAGGTGTGCCGAAAATGGTGATTATCGGTCAATGATTTGGGATAGCCCCCATATAGACCGATCTCCCGATTTTACTTCTTGGGCTTCTAGAATCCGTAGTTATTATGCAATTTGAAGGTGTGTGTGTGTAGAATGTTGCTCCTATTTTGATTTTGGAATTCACTCTTCAGTTGTCAAAATGCCGTCCAAGTAAAAAGAGCAGCGTATCAAAATTTTGCTCGCGCATCGCGAAAATCCGAGCTACTCGCACGCAAAGCTGACAAAATCGCTAAAAGTTGCCAAATCAACCTGTAGAAATTTAATTAAAGTGTTTGGGGAACGTTTGTCGACAGCCAGGAAGTCTGGATCGGGGGGAAATTGAAAACCGGAAGCCGCTGAGACGACAAAGAGAGTTGCCGGTAGTTTCAAGCGAAACCCTAACCTCTCTCTCCGAGATGCCGCAAATAAGCAGGGTTTATCGTCTACAACCGTGCATCGAGCCAAAAAACGAGCCGGACTATCGACTTACAAGAAGGTAGTGACTCCAAATCGCGATGATAAACAAAATACGACGGCCAAAGCGCGATCCCGGAGGCTGTACACGACGGTGCTGACGAAGTTTGACTGCGTGGTAATGGACGACGAAACCTACGTCAAGGCCGACTACAAGCAGCTTCCGAGACAGGAGTTTTATACGGCAAAAGGAAGGGAAAAGGTAGCAGATATTTTCAAGCACATAAAACTGTCAAAGTTCGCAAAGAAATATCTTGTTTGGCAAGCCATCTGTACCTGTGGCTTGAAAAGAAGCATTTTCGTAGCTTCCGAGACTGTCAACCAAGAAATTTACGTGAAAGAGTGTTTGAATAAACGTCTGCTGCTTTTCCTGAAGAAACACGGTTGTTCCGTACTGTTTTGGCCGGATTTGGCATCTTGCCATTACGGTAAAAAGGCCATGGAGTGGTACGCCGCCAACAACGTGCAGGTGGTTCCCAAGGACAAGAACCCTCCCAACACGCCAGAGCTCCACCCAATTGAGAAATACTGGGTTATTGTCAAGCGGAACCTAAAGAAGACCAAAAAAACTGCTAAGGACGAGCAGCAACTGGCCTTCTGCGGCGAAGAAGGTGGACAAGGTGGCTGTACAAAATCTGATGGCAGGTGTCACGCATGAGGCCCGGCAATTCGGATTTGAAAAAGCGAAAGCCTAACTAAATATTTTTCCTGAATTTTATACTAATTGAACTTGAAAAAGAAATTTAATTTGATTTTTTAAATAAACGATTTCACCGATTTACACGCGTTTTCCCTTGACAAAATTTTGACCGTATCACCCATTATCAGTAAGCCGCTACGACGAATACTTTTAAACTTGTTAAAAAGTGCAACAGGGCACTAAATTTTCCTGGTTTTAACAACGGTTTGTGGAAATCTCAAAATATGGAATACAATTTAGTTCAATTTTCGAGTGAGATAGTTCAATCTTCCTACAAAACAGTTTACTTTTTTCGGTGCAGTGTTGCACATTTTTGGATATGCCCTGTGTAAACGAGTACTCTGTTTTTTTAGTCCGTCCTGGCTTGGGTATCCAGCACTAAAGTAAAACAAGTTTACTAATAAATGCATTTTCTGATCAAATGATATTTTAGTCGCAAACCAATTGTCCAATTTTTGAATTATTTAGAATTTGCAGAGTAGGAAGTATAGGAGCTTCGGTTCAGGGAAGTTAATATGAACTTCAGTTGAAAAAAAAAAAATAAAATTTCCATGATTTAAACAATTTAAGAGTTCCAAACTTATTATACCCACCACCGTAGAACGGGATATATTTGTCACTCCGTCTGTAACATATCGAAATATCGATCTCCGACTATATAAAGGATATATATTAATGATCAGAGAGAAATTCTAAGCCACTAAAACTATTTCCGTCCGTCTGTCTAGTGTTATCACACTACAGCTTTCAATAATGACGCTATCGTCCTGAAAATTGCCACAGACTGGTTTCTTGTTTGCTAGCAAGTGAAGTTCGCAGATAAGCTATGTAGGTCAGGTTAGGTTAGGTGGCAACCAGATGTATCAGGCTCACTTAGACTATTCAGTCCATTGTGATACCACATTGGTGAACTTCTCTCTTATCACTGAGTGTTACCCGATTCCATGTTAAGCTCAATGACAAGGGACCTCCTTTTTATAGCCGAGTCCGAACCGCGTTCCACATTGCAGTGAAACCACTTAGAGAAGCTTTGAAACACTCAGAAATATCACCAGCATTACTGAGGTGGGATAATCCACAGTTGAAAAACTTTTTGGTGTTCGGTCGAGCAGGAATCGAACCCACGACCTCGTGTATGCAAGGCGGGCATACTAACCATTGCACCACGGTGGCTCCCCTAGGTAGCACCATATAAACAAACCCACCCCCTTGACTTCTTGGGCTTCTAGAAAACGCAATTTTTATCCGGTTTTCCTGAAAACCGTTCGAATCAATACAAAAATATTTTCATACACAAACCAGTATGGCAATTTTAATTGGTAACATTACTTGTCACCTACTCTATGTACTCTGGGTGTAAGATCATAAGACTACTACAATCACATATAGGTTAGGTTAGGTTAAAGTGGCAGCCCGATTAAGATTCAGGCTCACTTAGACTATTCAGTCCATTGTGATACCACATTAACTAAAAGTACCTATTACATATGGGCACTTCTAGTTTTAACCGCTGAACCTTCTTGATTATTTTTCTTTGTTGAACCAACCAGATTGTTCCAAAAACAGTAGCAGACTGCTTAAGTTAACGTTTTCCAGATCCGCCAGTAATCTGAAGCTATATGCTCCTAAAAGTTGCTTGCGCTTTACACAAAATGCAGGACACTCACACAAGAGGTGTTTAATTGATTCTTTTTCCTCCGCATCATGACAGCTCATACAATAGTCATTATACTTCGCGCCAATAGTTTTTGCAAAATCGCCTATCAGGCAGCGACCCGTTATAGCAGATATCAGGAGTGATATCTGACGTCTCGAGAACATTAGCATATCTAGTGTGCGGTTTAAGTTGAAATGGGGCCATATTTGCTTGGTGTCGTTACAACCCTTGCAATTCTCCCATCGAACATTTGCCATCATAACAGCCTTCTCACGCAGCATGAGCTTGCAGGTAGCTAGGGGCATACCAACAAATTCTAGTTCCCCTGGAATATGTAAGGTAGTCCCTAGCCTTGCCAACTCATCCGCTTCGCAGTTCCCCGGTATGTTCCTATGGCCAGGCACCCATATTAGGTGAATATTGTACTGCTCAGCCATCTCATTGAGAGATTTGCGGCAGTCGATGGCCGTTTTCGAGTTGAGGAACACAGAGTCCAAGGATTTTATTGCAGGTTGACTGTCTGAGTATATATTAATGCCCACATTTTTTGGAACATTACTTCTCAGCCAATTCGCCACCTCTCTTATTGCTAATATTTCAGCCTGAAAAACACTACAGTGATTAGGTAATCTTTTCGCTATTCGAAGTTCCAGATCATTAGAATATACTCCGAACCCCACTTGTCCATCCAATTTGGAGCCATCAGTGTAGAAATCTATATATTCTTTATTCCCCGGGGTCTGTGTGCACCACGCCTCACTGTTGGGGATTAGAGTCTCAAACTTTTTGTCGAAAAGTGGACTCGCCAAAGTGTAATCCACTACGTTAGGCACATCTGGCATTGTTTTGAGGACAGAACTGTGACCGTAACCTTTTTCCGACCACAGCGATAGTTCGCGCAACCGCACAGCCGTTGTTGCAGCTGACTGTTTGGCCAAAATGTCTAAAGGCAATAGATGCAGCACGACATTAAGGGAATTTGTTCCTGTCTTGCTGAATGCGCCTGAAATACACAAACACGCCATACGCTGAACTTTATCTAAACAAGTCGGTTTCTGAAGTGCCGGCCACCAGACTACAACACCATATAGCATTATAGGTCTAACCACTGCCGTGTATAGCCAATGCACAATTTTTGGTTTCAGTCCCCACTTTTTTCCCATTGCCTTTTTGCACGAGTACAAAGCTACAGTTGCCTTTCTCGCCCTTTCTTCAATATTAAGCTTAAAGTTCAGCTTCCTGTCCAAAATAACGCCAAGGTATTTTGCACATTCACCAAAGGGAATTTCAATACCCCCTAAGGAAATAGGCCTAACCGTGGGAGTTTTGCGATCGTTGCAGTACATGACTAATTCTGTCTTTGCAGGATTTACCCCAAGACCATTGTCTTTCGCCCATTTCTCAGTCATCCGGAGGGCCCTCTGAATAATATCTCTGATTGTGGATGGGAATTTTCCCCTGACTGCCAGAGCCACATCATCTGCGTATGCCACCACTTTTATCCTTTCTTTTTCTAGAGTAACCAGAAGGCTATTTATAGCAACATTCCAAAGAAGAGGTGATAGGACTCCTCCTTGGGGAGTGCCTCTGTTCACATACCTTTGTATGTTTGCTTGTCCTAGTGTGGCTGAAATACGTCTCTTCATTAGCAGTTCGTCTAACAGCCTGAGTATACATGGATCAACATTCAGAGTTGTCAGTCCATTTAATATCGAGCTCGGATGGACATTATTGAACGCCCCTTCGATGTCTAGAAACGCCACGATTGTGTATTCTTTGACAGATAGTGAGCTTTCAATAAAGCTGACTAGTTCATGTAGTGCGGTCTCAGTAGACCTGCCCTTCGAGTATGCATGCTGTCGTTTCGAGAACAAACTTGAATCGATGCTAGTTCTAAGATAAATATCTATCATCCTCTCCAGAGTCTTAAGTAGGAATGAGGATAAGCTGATTGGTCGGAAATCCTTCGCCCTCGAGTGAGAGGCTTTTCCCGCTTTAGGTATGAAAACGACTTTTGTTTCCCTCCACTTTCCTGGGATATATGATAAGTTGATACATCCTTTATATATCACCGACAACCAGGGGATAGTTTTGTCAGTTACAGCTTGTAACTCCGCTGGAGTAATTCCATCAGGTCCAGGGGATTTGAATGGTCCAAAGCTATTTAGCGCCCATCTTATTCTAGTTTCCGATACAATTTCCTCGACAGGAAACGACCGCTTAGCAACTGTGGCACCGCCAGTACATGGTTCAACCGTCTGATTTCCAGGAAAATGTGTGTCCAATAGTACCTCCAGCGTCTCCTTACTGGACGTTGTCCAATTGCCCTCCGATGTTTTAATGAAACCTGGAGCGGAGTTGGTGGATGCTAGAACCTTCCGTAGTCTGGAAGCCTCGGACGTATTCTCAATACTGCTGCAGTAAGCATTCCAAGAGTTATGCTGAGCCTTTCTCAGTTCTCGCTTGTATCCTCTCAGATACAATCACATATGAGAATTGAAAAACTCTACAATTGAATAATTAATATGTCTTCAAAATTATTCTTAAATTGGAAAATCATTAATTTATGTCTGAACAGTTCAGACCAATAGCATATGAGTTCTACGTACAAAACTTACAATTGTCCAGTCCGAGCTGTAACTGCTGTGGATATTATACCACGCTCTCTCTCTCTTTCTCTTCGTATCTTCCTTTCTTGATGGTACAGAAATTGTGGCTAGTAATTACTTAAATTAATATTAAATTGCATTGGATGTCTGTTTCTGAATTGTGATTGTGTGAGTTATTCACCAGCGCACAGTGGTTCCAAATAACTATTTTTGGAAATAATTCTGCAACCTTAGAACGGATAAAGATATCAACATAATATTTTTCTTTGTGTGAAAGCTGAGGTGTTTTCCTCTGTAAGCATTGAAAGTTGGTCACCTCGGATGTATGAAAATCTGTTTTATCTGTCAAATCCGCAATTATGAAACAATTTCGAAGATTTTTTTGCTATATGGATCATGTAAAACCCGGACCACAGAAGCTAGATTTTTATTTCGCCAATGTGGTATCACAATGGACTGAATAGTATAAGTGAGCCTGATACATCGGGCTGCCACCAAACCTAACCTAACCTAGATTTTTATTTTGCTTCAATGTTTGCACAAAGAGTATATTTTATAGAAGCGTCAAGTGTGCCAAATTTGAAATCGGAAATCAGAGAGGCACTATTTCACGAGAGTTAGTAGTGTTTAGTACAAATCTTCGCGTTTTATACTACGCCACTATAATATATCGTTTGAGAGGGATTTGAGACGGGCAATTAACATTTTTTTTTTTTGCAAACAAAGGTGGTAATTCCGCAACGTGTGTCCATCCAACCATCTTGCAGTCTATAGGGCTTTGCCCAAATAAATTTGACAAACATTATTTTCCTCTGTTGGTTAAGCTACTCTTGTAGTTTAGTCAACGCAATGGTTTTGAGCTGAGATCAGAACAACAAATGTGATTGAAGTACAAATCAACAATGAAAAACAAAACTTGTTTTTTTTTTCAGAAATATTGCTGAATATACATGTCATAAAAATCGCGTAGAAAAATCCTCAAAGTGGGGACATATGTATGTTAAAAGCCAAATTTTTTATATTTTGCATATTTCTCAGCTGTTTGACAGTAGACTGTTAAAACCTTTTAGAGCTAATGTAGCTAGTGTACATATGAGGCTATTTGGAAAAGCAATTGGCTTAGTAATGGGTGTTTTGTTATTTGAGAATTTCGAAAAAATAAATTTTCTTTTAAAGCTCGCCGATTTTGAAATAAAAAGAACTCTAACGCTACTTCACCAACATCGACAATAAAATCTTAAAACGTATCCCATTCAGTGTTCTATAAGAAACAAGCAAAACAATTAGGGTAAGTGTAGAAAAATTGTTACGACAGAAATAATACAGATGCCCTTTAAAAAAATGTTCAAAATTCAGTATTTTTATACCCTCCACCATAGGATGGGGGTATATTAACTTTGTCATTCCGTTTGTAACACATCGAAATATTGCTCTAAGACCCCATAAAGCATATATTCTGGGTCGTGGTGAAATTCTGAGTCGATCTGAGCATGTCCGTCCGTCCGTCCGTCTGTTGAAATCACGCTAACTTCCGAACGAAACAGGCTATCGACTTGAAACTTGGCACAAGTAGTTGTTATTGATGTAGGTCGGACCCCCAAATTTGGCTTGCGAAGCCTCTAAGAGAAGCAAATTCCATCCGATCCGGCTGAAATTTTATGCATGGTGTTAGTCTATGGTCTCTAACAACCATGCAAAAATTGGTCCACATCGGTCAATAATTATATACAGCCCCCATATAAACCGATCCCCCGATTTGGCTTGCGAGGCCTCTAAGAGAAGCAAATTTCATCCGATCCGGCTGAAATTTGGTACATGGTGTTAGTATATGGTCTCTAACAACCATGCAAAATTGGTCCACATCGGTCCATAATTATATACAGCCCCCATATAAACCGATCACCAGATTTGACCTCCGGAGCCTCTTGGAAGACCAAAATTCATCTGATTCAGTTGAAATTTGGTACGTGGTGTTAATATATGGCCTCAAACTCCCATGCAAAAAATTGTTGGTATCGGTCCATAATTATATGTAGGCCCCATATAAACCGATCCCCAGATTTGATCTCCGGAGCCTCTTGGAGAAGAAAAATTCATCCGATCCGGTTGAAATTTGCAACGTGGTGTTAGAATATGGCCGCTAATAACCATGCCAACATTGGTCCATATAGGTCTATAGTTATATATAGCCGATCCCCAGTCACACAAAAATTGGTCCATGTCGGTTCATAATCATGGTTGCCACTCGTGCCAAAAATAATCTACCAAAATTTTATTTCTATAGAAAATTTTGTCAACACATATGGACTAACTTACAATTGAGAAGACGGTGTTAAGAAGTTTTAAGATACCTTGCCATCGGCAAGTGTTACCGCAACCCAAGTAAATCGATTGTGGATGACAGTCTTTAGTACAAGTTTCTATGCAATCCATGGTGGAGGGTACATAAGCTTCGGCCTGGCCGAACTTATGGCCGTATATACTTGTTTTTTTATACCCTCCACCATAGGATGGGGGGTATATTAACTTTGTCATTCCGTTTGTAACACATCGAAATATTGCTCTAAGACCCCATAAAGTATATATATTCTGGGTCGTGGTGAAATTCTGAAATTTGGTAGGTAGTGTTAATATATGGCCTCAAACTCCCATGCAAAAATTGGTCGGTATCGGTCCATAATTATATATAGGCCCCTTATAAACCGATCCCCAGATTTGACCTCCAGAGCCCGTTGGAAGAGCAAAATTCTTCCTATTCGGTTGAAATTTGGTACCTGATATTAGTATATGGTATCCAACAACTATGCAGGAATTGGTTCATATCAGTCCATAATTATATATAATAAAAAATATAAATCGAACCCCAGATTTGACCTCCGGTGCCTTTTGGAGAAGCAAAATTCATCCGATCTGCTTGAAATTTGGTACGTGGTGATAGTATATGATACCACAACCCAAGTAATTCGATTGTGGATGACAGTCTTTCGTAGAAGTTTATACGCAATCCATGGTGGAGGGTACATAAGATTCGGCCTGGCCGAACTTTCGGCCGTATATACTAGTTTTTTTTTTTTTGAAATTGTGGAGTCTACAACTTTTAATCTAAGGCACAGAGGTAAACAATTTGTCTTCTAAACGCGTAGAATTTTAATGCAGTTAAGAAAAGAAAACAAGGATCCTCCTAAAAACGGACCTTAGGCCTTGAATTAATTATCACAAATATTATATGAAAGAAGAAAAAAAATTGGACAGAAAAAGCGATCACCGTGTATCGTGAGATTCAGACAGCCTTAGCCATTAGTAGGACCAGTATACGTTCAATATTACCGTCCAAAAGTTTGATCGCGTTGGATCCCACAAAATTTACCAATCTCACAAACAAGGCTCTTGTCGATTGGTCAATTACGGTGCTTCGAAGCATTTATACGATATCGTGACAGGAGATGAATAATGCATTCATGCGTAGAAGCCCGAAATTAAACAGCAGTCTACTGTAACAATTACATGATGGGTAATCCGCCGTATAGTCCTGACTTGGCACCGAAAGAAGCGATTGATTGATGATTCAGAATGCATGTTTTGCATTCTGAATCATCCCCCAATCACACAAAAATTGATCCATATCGATTCATAAAAATGGTTGCTACTCTAGCCAAAAATAATCTACCAAAATTTTATTTCTATAGAAAATATTGTCAAAATTTTTTACTAAAATTTTATTTCTATAGAAAATTTTGTCAAAATTTTGTTTCTATATAAAATGTTGTCAAACTTTATTATATACATATTTAATCGGCCTTGTTTAGTTTAATATATACCCCGTATGGACTACCTTGCAATTTCGAAGACGGTGTTAGGAAGTTTTAAGATACCTTGCTATCGGCAAGTGTTACCGCAAACCAAGTAATTCGATTGTGGACGACAGTCTTCAGTTTTGTACAAACATCTTTCTTTTCCTTTGCCAATGTCAAATCATCGATTTGAGTGTAGTTGGCTGGTTTTATTTTAGTTTAGTAGTTTAGTCAACGCAATGGTTTTAAGCTCCCAGCAAAAAAATTTTGAAGTTCTTCCAAAGGCACAACTTTAAAAGCACTTCCAGAAGATGCAATCCCAATGATGTTCTTTATTTTAACTACCCAGGAATTTCTTTTAATTCAATTTTTTATAACTTGGTTTTTTCATACTTTTAATGAATAATTTTAACTTTTTCTATTTCAAATAGGTTAAAAACAGAGTAAGAATTCATAAAAAGGTACAAATCATTTAAATTTTTTTCGAACAAATCTGAAAAAATAGTAATTTTTGAAAATATTTCAAGTCAAACGTTTCCGACAAGCGTTAGAATTCATTAAAAATTATAAAAAATATTTATTTGAAAAAATATCACAGAATTTTTTAATTTACATCCAAAATATTGAATTCGGATCACACCTAATGAAGTGGTGCAAATTCAGTGCACCGGCTGGTGAAACGGAGGACTTCTGTCCTATGACAAGCCCATGTTAAATTCATCGCTTCTGCGTCAATTTTGCACCACTTCTGGATCCAAAAAGAACATTTTCATTCCTTTTTTGGCGACGCTTTTTTTGCTGGGCTGATATCAAAACAATAAATATGATTGAAGAACAAACCAGCAATAAAAAACAGTACGAATGAAATAAGAGGAAGCACGCTCAAAATAAGCCCGACCAAGTGTACTCAAATCGATGATTTGATATTGGCAAAGGAAAAGAGAGATGTTTGTACAAAGATTTATTTAGGCAAAAGCCGACTATGATAAACATTTTTCCGGAAGGTTCAAGTGTGGTTCACTTTGGGTTTGGCAAATTACTCGAATTAATTTGGATAGTTCGTTGATAGTTTTGCTGCAAGTATAGGATGCTGATGAGGAATGTGGTAATTCCGAAACGTGCGTCCATCCAAACATCTTGCAGTTTATAGGCCTTTGCCCAAATAAATTTGACAAACATTCTTTTCCTCTGTTGGTTAAGCTACTCTTGTAGTTTAGCCAACGCAATGGTTTTAAGCTAAGATCAAAATAATTATGAAATAACATTTTGACAAAATTTTCAATAGAAATAAAGTTTTGAAAAAAATTTTACGGAAATAAAATTTTATTTATTTTCTATAGAAATAAAATTTTGACAACAGGGAAGAAGTTTCAAACCAATAGCTTGCTTCGTTCGTAAGCTCGCGATGGCGGACGGACGTACGTCGGCTTAAATTTTCAACACGACAAAGAATATATGTAGTATATACTATTTCGATGTGTTGCAAACGGAATGACAAAATTAGTATACCCCCATCCTATGGAGGAGCACCATTACTAGCGGTTGAACTATATTAGCGCCATCTGACATCGTAGAGGAAATTCATCACTGATTCGGCTTTTTTGCCGAAGGAGTACTCAAGTTTTTATTGGTTCATTTGGCACAGATTTCACTAACAGACATGTGGAGGTAAACAAATTATTACGAAGGGATTTCCACGCGAAATTTAAATCCCATAATCTTACTATATTTGGCCCAAAAGAGTGTAATTTATTTCCTGTGTTGCCTATGGATTTGAAATTCTATCAGTTTAAAACACATAGCCTACCCATTCTATGGCAGAAATAAATCAAAATAATTTCAAATATTTTATGACAATTTGTACCACTGTGCAACATCTGCTCATATGTATTTACTTTATGCGTGATGGAGACATGTATTCATTTCCTGCAACTGGCCTACACAATTTTCAATTTTCCCTCCTCCTGATGTTTGCAGCTCCAAAGGCAATGTGATGAGGCCTCTGGAGGCTGGTCACTGGGAATGGTGGTGTTTTTGCTGTTTCTGCTGCTGTCGCTACTGAGTATTATTAAATTTTGAAAATGTCATTCGTCCACTTGTGTGTTAAGTGTCAACAATTCCAATTACGTTGACAAGTTTTTCAATTGGTTAATTAAAATACTTTACATCAGTCATTCACTCATTGATATTGGGCCACATCTATATAGTCATTGGACGAGGGAGCAATCACAAAAAAAAAAAAACAGCAAACGATACAAATAGCAGATGGGAAGAAGAAACTTTAAATTAAAATTTCCCAAAAAGTTGTATGGTATTTTTCGATTTGGCAAAGATTGGTTTAAAACTTTCCATTATGAAAATCCACCGAACAACAACATAGCTGTGTTCATATTAGTAAAGACATGGTACAATGGCAACATTCTTCGTTTTACATTCAGAGGGTCAGCTTTTTTCCCCTCCACCATTGGATCGGGGGTATAATATCTTTGTCCGTCCCTGTGTACTGAAATATTGGTCTCAGACCAAATTCTAAGGCAAACTACACTTTAGCTAGCTATAGGAACAAAACGACTTCATTGAAAAGTTCATCGAATTTTAAACAAGGAAAGACATTTTTTATATCTGGGAAATGCGTCTTGTATGCTAAGAAAAATTCGCATTCGTAGTTTTAGGACATGAAATCTTTGGCCTTACGACAATATTTTTTTCAGTGTAGCGATGTCCGTACTTCCTTCTGCTGAAATAACGCTAAATTTCGAACGAAACAAAATATCGACTTCGAATATTCATATGTAGACTCTTCTATACACTAAAAGAAATATTGTCGTGAGGCGAAATTTCTTGTGCTTTAAATATGAATGTAAAATTTGCTTACATTGAAGGCGTATATTCTGATATAAAGTTTTTTTTCTCGTCCAAAAGTCGATAAATGTTTCAATGACGCCGCTTTGTCTTAATAAGCAAGTGGGTATCTTAACATGAAAGAAAATTTTGTTTATCTAAGCTCAACTTGGCTTTAATAATTCTGAGAAATTCTTCAAAAATAATGAAATCGTCTTTACATTTGTTGACTTTTTGAATCTTGACTACAAAGCAAAATAGCGTTCAAGCAATAGGAGATGTTTCTCAACACTTTATTGTAAAGACTGTTTTACTTGAAACATAGCATGATTTTTACTTCAAGTTGAATCTGAATTTGGAAATTTAAGGTGTCGTTAAGACGGTATTATGTTAAAGGACTGCGATAGCACATGAAGAGAAAAACAGAAAAAGGAATAAATTCAAATTTGTTTCCTTGTATCAAATACACTAAACTCAAATGCATGTTTTTTTCAGTGTTGAAACCATTTAATCCTCCATTAAGTCCTCCCAAAAGATGTTCTTTATTTTAACTGCACAGGAAGTTAATTTGAGTCAATTTTTTATAACTTACTGTCTTTATATTTTCAATGGGAAATTTAAAATTTTATTATTTCAAATGGGTTAAAAACAGGTTAAAAATTAATAAAATAGTACAAATTGTTTAAAATTTGTCAAAAAAATGCTAAATCCTTTCTAGAAAAAGTGTGAATTTTTGAAAATATTTAATGTCAAACGTTCCAAACAAGCGTTATAATGCATTAAAAATCATAAACAAATTTTAAAAATTATTTATTCGTCAAAAAATCACAAAATGTCTTTATTCAAATCAAAATCACTGGATTCGCATCACACCTTAAGAAGTGATGCAAATTCAGTGCAACATCTGTTGAAATGGTGGACATCCGTCCTATGACAAGCCCATGTTAAAATCATCGCTTCTGCGCCAATTTTGCACACCTTCCGGATCCAAAAAGAACATTTTCACTACTTTTTTGGCGATGCTTTTTTTGCTAGGTAGCTAATGTGACTTATACCGGTATTTAGTCTGCCTATATTATATAAAATTATATAAAAGAATTTGATCTGCCTTCATATGGACTACCTTATAGTCATGTACTGCAAATAACGCAAAATTCCGACTGTTAAGCCCATCTCTTTGGGTAATGAAATTTCCTTTGGTGATTGTGCAATATTCCTCGATGAAACCACTTTTCGACAAAAAAAAAACTTCAATTCCCAACAGTGAGGCGTGGTACACACAGACTCCAGGGAATAAACGTTATATAAATTTCTACACTGATGGCTCCAAATTGGATGGACAAGGGGGTTTCGGAGAATATTCTAAAGACCTGGAACTTCGAATAGCGAAAAGATTATCTAATCACTGTAGTGTTTCTCAGGCTGAAATATGAGCAATAAGAGAGGTGGCGAATTGGCTGAGAAGTAATGTTCCTACAAATGTTGGCATATAATATATACTCTGTGTTCCTTAACTCGAAAACGACCATAGACTGCCACAAGTCTCTCAAAGAGATGGCTGAGCAGCACCACAATATTCACCTAATATGGGTGCCTGGCCATAGGAACATACAGGGAAACTGCGAAGCGGATGATTGAGCAAGGCTAGGAACTACCTTACAAATTCCAGGGAAAGTAGAATCTGTTAGTATGCCTCTGACTACCTCTTACCGCGTGAGAAGGCTGTTACATACTGGCGTACTGGTTTAGGTGTATGTCAGTGAGACAGGGCAACCTGAATCCTCCTTTTCAGCACTCAATAAAATTATATATCTCCCATCCAACTCACTGAAACAATTTTTGTGTTCCCTGTTAAGGGATTGTCAGTTTAAATTCAGGGAACAATATGGTTTTATTTGCTTTGGAAACAGCATATAAATATATACAAATGTCCTTGGACTGTTAGCTAACATTAACATAAATCGAACATAATGACATAACAATATACCCTCACATGATGGACAATGGGTGTAGGCCACAGGACATCCCTGTATATCGGCTTTAGCACAACCCTTAAAAAATTCTTTAAATGGATAATGCACCAAATCCCACAAAGCCAAGGACATAAGCCTTTCATTGTAAACTGCAGTGATACGTAATGGAAATGTTTATTATAGATCAACAAAAGCGACCAGAAGATATGTCCTTGGACAAAAACAACCCCCGGATATAATAGGGCACTTCAATCATATCACAAACTGTGTGTGAGTGTGTGTGTCTAAATTTGAAACAACCAAATTCATATCCGTATTTCGATTATTTTTTTGCAAATTCCATAAACGAGATTTCGCAAAAGGAATCATTTATGCAGCAATCCTTTCATCCTATCCCACACAACATGCAGTGAGCCCATTCACAATTCGCATGTGGTACTGTCACTAACCGTGTGCCACATTTCAATGTTTACAAGCATCCTTGAATGCTGCATTCACCAAATCTGCAAAATTTACTAAGTAGATTCCTTTTAGACATGGTTTTCGGTGGTGCGCTGATGAAGCGATGAAAAAAGCTATTACGCACTACGGTTTTTGGGAATGAGTAAACATTGGCTTTTGTTTCACGCCTGACAGTTGGTGACTGTGATGAATGGTTGTTTGGTTTAGTTCGCTAAGCAATTTCAAGTAGTGTGTTTTGAAGATTCGACAGCGATAACAAAAAAAAAAAAAAAAAAAAACAAATTGTAGGACATGATAAAGTTCTGCGTAAAAACAAGTATATACGGCCGAAAGTTCGGGCAGGCCGAATCTTATGTACCATGGATATCGCATCGAGATTCTGTCATTCACAATCGAATTACGTGTCATGTGGTAACAGTTGCTAATGGGAAGGTATCTTCTTAACATTGTCTCCTGAATTGTATCATATCCTTCTGTGAAGGATATCTTTGATTTAGCTAGCGCAAAATTTGCTTTGAATCAAATGAGATATTTTCATTATATTTCATGTTAGCCTGATACCGAAACAGGCAATTGACGTCCAAATGCATTATATCTAATTATACAATTATTTTTCGAGCTTTATGGACAGATATAGATTAAGGAACATGGTTTTCTTTTCAATGGCTCTATTAACCATGTTCCTTAATCTATATCTGTCCATAAAGCTCGAAAAATAATTGTATAATTAGATGAGATATTTTCTAACAGCTTTGAAAAATCAGCGAGGCCCATTTGACTTCTATGTCAAAGACAGATGATCGTTATCTGTTCTCCAGGAAAAATGTCCACCAATATCTCCAACATCCCACCACTTGATGCTTTGCTGCGTATTTTAATATACTAAGGAGCGGAGGGAGTGGATACTGAATGTCGACTGAAAATTTTACAAAAATATATACTTTTTGACCAACGAATATCTCGATTTATTATTAGACCCACCATCCTTTGGTGGAAAGTGTACAATAAATAGCTTTTCTTTTCATCGTCCCTAATTGCCATTTACTGTACACGTATTTCTCTTAGAAAATACGCGCTCGAGCGCTAGTCAAAGAGATGATGGTAAAGGAGTTTCCTTTTTACCTTTCACAATGGGAAGGGGTGCTAGATTATTCGCCGCAGTTGCAGCACGGCACCATCAACTATCTAAAGACTGCATTCATCTTCCATTCCAAATAGAGTCCTACCCATTGCAGAGAGCGTTGAATAAGAAAGGCCGTAAAACCATTATTGCAGGCAAAGATGACAATGCTGACGACGATGATGATGACTGCAGATTTTCGAGGGTTGCATGCCATCGCATAGCAAACAATGGTGCTACATAATTTGACTGTGAACAAAGCAGGGCTCTTCAATGCTAAGGGACCGGGGTAAAATCTACCGGCCTCGTGTTCCACACCATTATGGCCTAACATACGCTCGCAACGGAGTAGAATGTGTGGAGATTTTCCTTTGCGGAAATTCTCACAATCGTAAATATTCTTCAGTGATTCCATTGTTTTCACTCGTTTTGTTATTCTATGGTCGTTTCCATAATTCATGGTTACGGAAAACCGGGGCGGGGAAGGTACACAGACCAATGCTTATCAAAGCTGAGCCTTTAGAGTCGAGCAGTAGTACTCTCTGCTCTGTATTTATCTTTTCTGTGGTTTAATTAAGGAAATAAATTAACTTTTCTGCTTTGTTGTTTCAAAATTTTTATGTCTATAATTTGCCGTTTTTGGCTTTTATTCTCAGAATGCCTGCAAGCGAAATTCCTGTCTACTTTAATACAAAGAAAATAATTTTGTCATTCTTAGGCCAAGAAAAATGACACAATTGTTTGGATTTCCCAAAGAGAAGGGAAAATCCGAGTACTTGCTAAAATCCTTAAAAAAGGGGATTTTTTTGTTAACTGCAAAAAGTTGTTTCCGAAAGCAAAGACAAAGAGGAGAAAATTCGAGGTTTCAACGATTTAAAGCTCTTGCAGAACTTTTTTGAAAATTCCAAGGAACATGGTCAGGGCCAGATGTAAACAAATAATTATACCAGTAAGAATCATTCATTATAGATTATAATAAATTAGTGAACAATTTCTTTGATATAACATCGTGTTAATAAATTTTATTTAATATCATTTTATACAGTTTCATTTAGTGAATACATCCTCGGACCATTGCCAGGCTTGACCATTAATACACACATTTTCGCTCATTATGGCATAATTCTCAGGAGTCCATCATTTATATACTGAGATGGGTTAAATGTAGTTTAATATTTCTTTGTATCCGAAGTTCAAAAGAAGGCTTCAAACTATATGATTTGGACGAACATTGAAAAATTTTCATAATTTTCGTTCAACGAAAAATTTAGAGCAACGAAGAAGAAGCCTTCCTCAGTGAGATATTTTAATATAACATCATGCCACGTTCAATATTATGTATATGGTGTATTTAAATTTCTCCTACCGATTGTAATGATATTTAAAACATATGGGCAGAAAAGGAATAAAATCACCCCAAAAATATTTCAAGAGCAAAATGTTATTTTGGATGGTGAACATGGAACATTTTTTGGCGCAAAATATAAATCGGAAAAAGAAATTAAATTTTTAGAAAAATTTTGGTAGAATTTTCTAAAGAAATAAAATTTTGGTAGAATTTTGTAAAGAAATAAAATTTTGATAAAATTTTCTATCAAAATAAAATTTTGAAAAAAATTGGTAAAATTTTCTAAAGAAATGAAATTTTCACAAAATTTTCTATAGAAATAAAATCTGATAGACAATTTCTCATATTTACTACTCGGCTCTGGAACAATGTACCTTCGTATTTGAGAAGTACAAGTAATCATCAACAATTTAAGAACAGACTGCAAAATCATTTTTCTTTGATAACATAAGTTATTATTTTATATTTACGTATGTATAAAATTAATTTCACTCGTCAAATATATTTATGTTTAGATTAAGTATTAATGTTATATGTTATATGTATATTATTATTAATATTTTTGTTAAAAAATTATTACTATTTCTATTATTATACCCTCCACCATAGGATGGGGGTATATTAACTTTGACATTCCATTTGTAACACATCGAAATATTGCTCTAAGACCCCATAAAGTATATATATATTCTGGGTCGTGGTGAAATTCTGAGTCGATCTGACCATGTCCGTCAGTCCGTCCGTCTGTTGAAATCACGCTAACTTCCGAACGAAACAAGCTATCGACTTGAAACTTGGCACAAG
This sequence comes from Haematobia irritans, assembly GCF_050003625.1. Classification (NCBI taxonomy): domain Eukaryota; kingdom Metazoa; phylum Arthropoda; class Insecta; order Diptera; family Muscidae; genus Haematobia; species Haematobia irritans. The sequence continues at coordinate 52,327,034 of NC_134400.1, read as the reverse complement.
TAGTTGTTATTGATGTAGGTCGGATGGTATTGCAAATGGGCCATATCGGTCAACTTTGACGTATAGCCCCCATATAAACGGACCCCCAAATTTGGCTGGCGAATGCTCTAAGAGAAGCAAATTTCATCCGATGCGGCTGAAATTTGGTACATGGTGTCTCTAACAACCATGCAAAAATTGGTCCACATCGGTCCATAATTATATATAGCCGCCATATAAACCGATCCCCCGATTTGACTTGCGGAGCCTCTAGGTTAGGTTAGGTTATGTGGCAGCCCGATGTATCAGGCTCACTTAGACTATTCAGTCCATTGTGATACCACAGTGGTGAACTTCTCTCTTATCACTGAGTGCTGCCCGATTCCATGTTAAGCTCAATGACAAGGGACCTCCTTTTTATAGCCGAGTCCGAACGGCGTTCCACATTCCAGTGAAACCACTTAGAGAAGCTTTGAAACCCTCAGAAATGTCACCAGCATTACTGAGGTGGGATAATCCACCGCCGAAAAACTTTTTGGTGTTCGGTCGTAGCAGGAATCGAACCCACGACCTTGTGTATGCAAGGCGGGCATGCTAACCATTGCACCACGGTGGCTCCCGCCGGAGCCTCTAAGAGAAGCAAGTTTCATCCGATCCGGCTGAAATTTGGTATCTGGTGTTAGTATATGGTCTCTAATGACCATGCAAAAATTGGTCCACATCGGTCCATAATTGTATATAGCCCCAATATAAACCGATCCCCCGATTTGACTTGTAGAGCCTCTAAGAGAAGCAAATTTCATCCGATTCGGCTGAAATTTGGTATCTGGTGTTAGTATATGGTCTCTAATGACCATGCCCCCATATAAACCGATCACCAGATTTGACCTCCGGAGCCTCTTGGAAGACCAAAATTCATCTGATTCAGTTGAAATTTGGTACGTGGTGTTAATATATGGCCTCAAACACCCATGCACAAATTGTTCGAAATCGGTCAATAATTATATAAAGGCACCATATAAACCGATCCCCAGATTTGACCTCCGGTGACTTTTGGATAAGCAAAATTCATCCGATCTGGTTGAAACTTGGTACGTGGTGGTAGTATATGATATTTAACAACCATGCCAAAAGTGGTCCATATCAGTCCATAATCATATATAGCCCCATATAAACCGATCCCGAGATTTGGTTTTGGAGCCCCTTGGAGGAGCAAATTTCATCCGAGTAAGTTGATATTTGGTACATTGTGCTAGTATATGGCCGTTAACAACCATGCCAAGCTAGGTCCATATCGGTCTATAGTTATATATAGCCCTCAGATAAAACGATCCCCAATCACACAAAAATTGGTCCATATCAAGTTCATAATTCTATATAGCCCCCATATAAGCGACCCCCATATTCCAATTCTGGCTCTCTACGTACCGTGCAAAAGTCCATGTCGATTCGTAATTATTTGTAGACTTAACTATACATAACTTTTTTGTCTAGTATATACCACGTATGGACTAACTCAAAATTTAGAAAACGATGTTTCGAAGTTTTAAGATACCACCACCCAAGTAATTCATTGTCGATGACAGTCTTTCGTAGAAGTTTCCACGCAACCCATAGTAGAGGGTACATAAGATTCGGCCTGGCTAAACTTACGGCCGTATGTACTTTTTTTTTTTTAATTGGGTAGATTTTTCATGAGTGTATGTACAAAAGCTTTAGATGAAATTCATTCGTTAAGAGAACGTGATATTTAGTATTCTTAATGAAAAAATTTGCTGATTGTGAAACAATGAAATATATCAATCAATTTACGAAGAGAATTATTTCGCTATAACAGGTTGGCTGATAAGTCCCCGGTCTGACACATAGATGGCGTCCCTAGTATTATATGCATATTATTTTTATATAGTACCAACCTTTAATTCGTGTCAAAATTTGACGTCTGTAAGTCAATTAGTTTGTGAGATAGAGCATCTTTTGTGGAGCAACTTTTGTTATTGTAAAAAAATGGAAAAAAAGAATTTCGTGTTTTGATAAAATACTGTTTTCTGAAGGGGAAAAATACGGTGGAAGCAAAAACTTGGCTTGATAATGAGTTTCCGGACTGTGTCCCAGGGAAATCAACAATAATTGATTGGTATGCAAAATTCAAGCGTGGTGAAATGAGCACGGAGGACGGTGAACGCAGTGGACGCCCGAAAGAGGTGGTTACCGACGAAAACATCAAAACAAGTATATACGGCCGTACGTTCGACCAGGCCGAATCTTATGTACCCTCCACCATGGATTGCATAGAAACTTGTACTAGAGACATCCAATATCAAATCACTCGGGTTGCGGTAACACTTGTCGAAGGCAAGGTATCTTAAAACTTCTTAACACTGTCTGCTCAATTGTAAGTTAGTCCATACGGGTATATATTAAACAAAAAAGGCCGATTAAATACGTAAATAGTTCAGTTTGACAAAATTTTCTATAAAAAAATTTGACAAAATTTTCTATAGAAATAAAATTTTGACAAAATTTTCTATAGCAATAAAATGTTGACAAAATTTTCTATAGAAATAAAATCTTGACAAAATTTTGTATAGTAATAAAATTTTCACAAAATTTTCTATAGAAATAAAACTTTGACAAAATTTTCTATAAAAATAAAATTTTGACAAAATTTTATATATTTTTCGGAGGGTTCAAGTGTGGTTTATTGTTGGGTTTAATGAACTGCCTGAATTTATTCCGATAATTGGTTGATAGTTTTGCGGCAAGTAGAGGATGTTGATGAGGAATGTGGTAATTCCGAAACGTGGGTCCATCCAACCATCTTGCAGTCTATAGGGCTTTGCCCAAATAAATTTGATAAACATCCTTTCCTCTGTTGGTTAAGCTACATTTGTAGTTTAGTCAATGTATGGTTTTAAGCTGAAATCAAAAAACAACAACAATGATTAAAGAACAAAAACCAACAATAACAAAATTTTCTATAGAAATAAAATTTTGACAAAATTTTCTATAGAAACAAAATTTTGACAAAATTTTCTATAGAAATAAAATTTTAACAAAATTTTCTATAGAAATAAAATTTTGACAAAATTTTCTATAGAAATAACATTTTGACAAAATTTTCTATAGAAATAAAATTTTGACAAAATTTTCTATAGAAATAAAATTTTAACAAAATTTTCTATAGAAATAAAATTTTGCAAAATTTTCTATAGAAATGAAATTTTGGTGGATTATTTTTGGGGATCGGCTATGTATAACTATCGACAGATATGGACCAATTTTGGTTGTTAGCGGCCATATACTAGCGCAATGTACCAAATTTCAACACGTACCAAATTTCAACCGGGTCGGATGAATTTTGCTCCTCCAATAGCTCCGGAGGTCAAATCTGGGGATCGGTTTAAATGGGGGTTATATATAATTAAGACCGGTATGGACCAATTTTTGCATGGTTTTAGAGACCATAAACTAACACCACGTACCAAATTTCAACCGGATCGGGTGAATTTTGCTCTTCCAAGGGGCTCCGGAAGTCAAATCTGGGGATCGGTTTATATGGGGATCGGATGAAATTTGCTTCTCTTAGAGACTCCGCAAGACAAATCGGGGGTCCGTTTATATGGGGGCTATATATAATTATGGACCGATGTGGACCAATTTTTGCATAGTTGTTAGAGACCATATACACGTAAAAAAATAATTCTTTCCTCCCAAACGAAATTTTAGACAAACAAAGTTCGTTTCTCATTTGCTTTTCGCTGTAAGGAAGTGTATTTGGAAGAAAAGTATATACTTTTTGTGATAAACGTTTATTCTTTTCCAGGATGTAAAAACAATTTCATAAAGACCAACTCAAAAAAAAAAATGGGAGCCACCGTGGTGCAATGGTTAGCATGCCCGCCTTGCATACACAAGGTCGTGGGTTCGATTCCTGCTACGACCGAACACCAAAAAGTTTTCAGCGGTGGATTATCTCACCTCAGTAATGCTGGTGACATTTCTGAGGGTTTCAAAGCTTCTCTAAGTGGTTTCACTGGAATGTGGAACGCCGTTCGGACTCGGCTATAAAAAGGAGGTCCCTTGTCATTGAGCTTAACATGGAATCGGGCAGCACTCAGTGATAAGAGAGAAGTTCACCACTGTGGTATCACAATGGACTGAATAGTCTAAGTGAGCCTGATACATCGGGCTGCCACATAACCTAACCTAACCTAACCTAACTCAAAAAAAAAAAAAAAAAAAAAAAAAACATTGTTTTCTTGCTAATTGCATTTTCCCTCACATCTTTCTCACATCCACGAGGTTTCTTAGTTCTTAACGCCTTTTCTTGTAATACCAAAAATGTAGAAGAAATTATACGATTTTATAAATTTTAAAAATTTTGTTTACCTCTCGCCTGGACGGAAAATCGAACCGCGGACCATGCACTTTGTAAGCCAACACACTAACCACTGAGCTATGTACCTGTTATGGTCATCAATAGATAAATATCCATATAAGTTATATTTATATAGCATAGCTTGCGGCGCCCACGAACCGAATAAACAAAGTTTATTTAACAGAAACAAACAATTAGTTTGGCACCGTGGAGCAGTGGTTGCTACGTCCGACTTGCATGCCAAGGGTCGTGGGTTCGATCCCTGCTTCAACCAAAGTTTTTTTTTTTGTTTTTTTTTTACATATATTCCAGATATGTTCGGAAGATTCCGAAAAAATATTCAACAATACATTGTAGTATATTAAATTTTGAACTGTAAACTGTGTCTTATTAAATACCTAAAGTCAGAAAAGAACAGTGTTTGATATAAACGAAATGGACTGTGTTGTTGTTTCAAAAATAACTTTTTTTATAGAAAAAATAAAAATTTTGTAACAAACGAATTTTTTTGGTGATAAAAGTTTAAAATTTTCGAAGCAATTCAAAAAACTCTAACAAAAGAAAAACGTTTTCGGTACACGTTTTCCAAACGTTTTTTTTTTCTTTGCGTGTACTTACACCATGTACAAAATTTCAGTCGGATCGGATGAAATTTGCTTCTCTTAGAGGCTTCGCAAGCCAAATCTGTGGATCGGTTTATATGGGGGCTATATATAATTATGGACCGATGTGGACCAATTTTTGCATGATTGTTAAAGACCATATACTAGCTCTATGTACCAAATTTCAGTCGGATCGGATGAAATTTGCTTCTCTTACAAGCTTCGCAAGCCAAATCTGTGGATCGGTTTATATGGGGGCTATATATAATTATGGACCGATGTGGACCAATTTTTGCATGTTTATTAAAGACCATATACTAACTCCATGTACAAAATTTCAACGGGTCGGATGAATTTTGCTCTTCCAAAAGGCTCCGCAAGCCAAATCTGGGGATCGGTTTAATGGGGGCTATACGTAAAAGTGGTCCGATATGACCCATTTTCAACACTATCCAACCTACATCAATAGCAACTACTTGTGCCAAGTTTCAAGTCGATAGCTTGTTTCGTTCGGAAGTTAGCGTGATTTCAACAGACGGACATGCTTAGATCGACTCAGAATTTCACCACGACCAAGAATATATATACCTTATGGGGTCTTAGAGCAATATTTCGATGTGTTACAAACGGAATGACAAAGTTAATATACCCCCCCATCTTAAGCTGAAGGGTATAAAAATCCACAAAACGATTTTGAATGACCGTAAAATGAAGTTGATCGAGATAACAGAGGCCTTAACGATATCAAAGGAACGTGTTGGTCATATCATTCATCAATATTTGGATATGCGGAAGCTCTGTGCAAAATGGGTGCCGCGCGAGCTCACATTTGACCAAAAACAACAACGTGTTGATGATTCTGAGCAGTGTTTGCAGCTGTTAACTCGTAATACACCCGAGTTTTTCCGTCGACAATGGATGAAACATGGCTCCATCACTACACTCCTGAGTCCAATCGACAGTCGGCTGAGTGGACAGCGACCGGTGAACCGTCTCCGAAGCGTGGAAAGACTCAAAGTCCGCTGGCAAAGTAATGGCCTCTGTTTTTTGGGATGCGCATGGAATAATTTTTATCGATTATCTTGAGAAGGGAAAAACCATCAACAGTGACTATTATATGGTGTTATTGGAGCGTTTGCAGGTCGAAATCGCGGCAAAACGGCCCCATATGAAGAAGAAAAAAGTGTTGTTCCACCAAGACAACGCACCGTGCCACAAGTCATTGAGAACGATGGCAAAAATTCATGAATTGGGCTTCAAATTGCTTCCCCACCCACCGTATTCTCCAGATCTGGCCCCAGCGACTTTTTCTTGTTCTCAGACCTCAAAAGGAAAAGGGAAAAAATTTGGCTGCAATGAAGAGGTGATCGCCGAAACTGAGGCTTATTTTGAGGCAAACCCGAAGGACTACTACCAAAATGGTATCAAAAAATTGGAAGGTTGTTATAATCGTTGTATCGCTCTTGAAGGGAACTATGTTGAATAATAAAAACTAATTTTGACAAAAAAGTGTTTTTCTTTGTTAGACCGGGGACTTATCTGCCAACCTGTTACTAAAGATTAGTTTGCTCAATTTTAGAATAAGATGGATTTATACATTTAAGTGATTCTGAGGAGATCATTGTATATTTTAAAGTTAAAATTAATACTTCTGTTGGAAACATTTTCATAGAAATCAAAGTAACCACTTTGGTCTCGAGGGTATAACTACCATAATCAATTTTATCAAATTTATATGGAAATTATTTGGAAGGATACCATGTATCCTTGAGGAAATGAGCGAACCACCCTTAAATGCTAACATTAAACATTTTTTTCTTCCCCAGAATAGTAAAGTTTGTGACTTACGGTTTTTAGTTTGATTTCATATTCAACATATTCCTTTTGTATTTTGTGAATTTTCCTTTCTCCGTAAATATGGCTAAATTTATTACAAAATTTACAACTCGTTTGAGAGCCATGTTAAATATTTTAGAGCATCGCCGTAAATTTTCCATTGCTTCCAGACATTTTCGCATTTAGCTTAAATTGAAACGGTCGTAAAAAATTGCTGAGACAAAATTAACAAGATTGCATTTAAAATTAAGCATGCCCTAAACTTAACAAATATTCATTTTCAGGAAATGATTTTAATCAAAGCCTAACAATTTCATCAACCACCCACTCTCAATCAAAAGCAATTGAAAAAAGGGATGCCAGTCAAAATAAAAACACAGTGAATTAGCTGAAGGTAATGTGATAGTTTTGGCTGTACAAAAGAGATGTTTCTCTTTTCGATTCAGTGTTTCCAAATGACAAAACTTGATTTAATTAGTAATATAATACATACCAAATCTTTATATAAGTAATTTGACAAATAAGTATATTCGTCCTAAATTTCGGACAGAAGCTATTTGAACAACATTTTGTACAAAAATCTCTAGATATAGAATTTCCCCCTCAGCATAAGGCAGCATGACTTCTCTTAAAATATTGGTGTAAAATTTTGAATCCATTGTATCCTGTATTTGATATAATGGTCCGACCACATTATAGGAAAAGCCTCCCCATACCATAATATTACCCCCTCCATGTTTAATTGTTTTCATTGTATATTGAGGATAAAATTCTTTATTTTTGGGTCTTCAAACTTGAAGGCAACTTCGATCCGATATGGGCCAATTTTTGTATGATTGGGGATCGGTTTATCTGAGGGCTATATATAACTTAGACCGATATGTACCCAGTTTGTCATGGTTGTTAGAGACCATATACTAACACCACTTATCCAATTTCAACCGGATCGGATGAATTTTACTCCTCCAAGAGGCTTCGAAGTTCAAATCTGGAGATCGGTTTATATGGGGGCTATATATAATAATGAACCGATATGGACCAATTTTTGCATGGTTGTTAGAACCGTATACTAACAACACGTACCAAATTTCAACCATTTCGGATGAATTGTGCTCCTACACTGAAAAAAATATTGTCGTGAGGTCAAAGATTTCATGTCTTTAAATTTTTTGTCTTTTTGCATCTTGACTACAAAGCAAAAAATCGTTCAAATATAGGACATGTTTTTCAAAAATTTATTTTAAAGAAGTTTTTTACTTCAAACATAGCATAATTTCTACTGGAAGTCGAGTCCTAATTTGGAAAATAAAGTTGCCGTTAACTCGTTAAAGGACTTTGATAGCATATGAAGAAAAAAAGCTGATAAAGCGAAAAATTAAAATTTGCCTAGAAGCAAGTACACAAAACCTAAATTTAAAAGACAATTGTGTCTTAAAAGTATCCTTACTTGTATTCTCCGCTTTTTTGGCTCGGAATCAATACCAAATTTTTTAAAGTAAAGACAAAATCTTTGGAACCGAATATGCTTTTTTTTCAGTGTAGATATATATTTATGAATCGATATTAACCAGTGCTAGCATGATTTTTAGAGACCATATATATATATATATATATATATATATATATATATATATATATATATATATATATATATATATATATATATATATATATATATATATATATATATATATATATATATATATATATATATATATATATATATATATATATATATATATATATATATATATATATATATATATATATATATATATATATATATATATATATATATATATATATATATATATATATATATATATATATATATATATATATATATATATATATATATATATATATATATATATATATATATATAATCAGAATAGAAAATTTCAATAAATTTGAGCCATTGCCATTTTCACGAACACTCGTCACTGTGATAATGTTTATTAATGGTATGAAATGTTGCGTTATTTAATACAAATATCATGATGTTTTTCATTATCGAACCGTGTACTGGATTTTGTGTATATCAGTCAACATTCAAGGAATTTTTTTCCAAAATTCAATTTACCACAGTGAAATGCCGCATTTTCTATATTCCACATAGACATCTCTACAAACGCTATAAAAAAATAAAACGGACAAAAGAGGATTTTAGATTTTACGACTACAACTAGAGCGAAGGAAAGGAACTTAAACAGTATTCCTCAATTACCTTTTGACTTTCATCCATGAGCAGCAAATCAGACATACTGTCATCGTGGCTGGCGAGGGTTTTTGTGTTCAATTTGCTCTTCTTAGTATTTGTCAATAATTTTCAGAGGCTCAGCGCAAAACTCATTAAAAATGTTTTGTGACAATTTTTTTACGATCTTTCTCAAATTAATTGTTTTATAGCCTCCAATCTTGTGTATTTTGCCTTAAAATCCAAAAAAAGATACAAAATGTAAAACGAAGTAATCATGATTTCGATGTAAATGCTGCTGGTTGCTGGTTTCGATGCGACAATGCCACCAAACTTCAATTCGGCGATTCGAGGCTCTTTTGAGGCTATTAAAATTTTAAACACGTAAATGCTGGCGAATGTTACCCTTGGTTAGGTGGGGAGGGGAATATTTGTTTACATCTCTCACTACCAGCATTTTTCCATAGGACTATGGAGGAAATGCTATCCATCCATCCTAAAGCTAGAAATCTTGGAATATACATATATTTTTTTATTTTATGACCAACAAATGCCAGTAGTATATAAAATATCATTTTATATACACTCCTACATAGTCGTCGTAGTCCCTGTATAATTTGTTGACTGACATTGGGGAGTCTTTAAAACATTAGCGATGAAATTCACTTAGACATATTGGCTAAATGGTCTCGTACATGGAAGTGACAGGAATTTAACTGATGCAGTCACATCAAAGACAACAAGAAATTTGGGTGTTGATAGCCACACCCTGCCTTCACCTAACCTAACCTTCATTTAAAAGCTGTCCGGTTTTTATTTCATTAGTGACCAGAAAACTGGAAACGGAAGATCCAAGGTAAGTGGAGCAATTGCAATTTAGCAATTTTTCCGATTATCAATAATCTCTATGTAATAAAATAGGCATTAAACATACACCCATTTTTATACACTGCGCAAGACTGTGGAACAGGGTATTATATTAGTGTATATATTTGCAACACCCAGAAGGAGACGAGATAGACACATGGGGTCTTTGGCAATAATGCTCAGTCCCTGAGTCGATCTTGCCATGTCCGTCGGTCCGTCCGTCCGTCTGTAAACAAATTTTTTTGATCAACGTCTAGGTCGCAGTTTAAGTCCAATCGCCTTCAAATTTGGCACAAGTTCCTGTTTTGGGTCAGAATAGAACCATATTGATTTTGGAAGAAATCGGTTCAGATTTAGATATAGCTCCCATATATAGTTTTCGCCCGATATGGACCTATATGGATCCAGAAGCCAGATATTTTTTTGCAAAAAAAAAAAACACTAGGTCGTATAGTCAAGTGTGCAAAATTTGATGGAAATCGGTTCAGATTTAGATATAGCTCCCAAATATATCTTTCGCCCGATATGGACTTATATGGCCCCAGAAGCCAGAGTTTTACCCTAATTTGCTTGAAATTTTGCACCAGGAGAACAATAAGTACTATAGTCAGGTGTGCCAAATTTGGTTGAAATCGGTTCAGATTGAAATATAGCTCTCATATATAGGTTAGGTTAGGTTAGGTTAGGTTATGTGGCAGCCCGATGTATCAGGCTCACTTAGACTATTCAGTCCATTGTGATACCACATTGGTGAACTTCTCTCTTTTCACTGAGTGCTGCCCGATTCCATGTTAAGCTCAATGACAAGGGACCTCGTTTTTATAGCCGAGTCTGAACGGCGTTCCACATTGCAGTGAAACCACTTAGAGAAGTTTTGAAACCCTCAGAAATGTTACCAGCATTACTGAGGTGGGATAATCCACCGCTGAAAAACTTTTTGGTGTTTGGTCGAAGCAGGAATGGAACCCACGACGGGCATGCTAACCATTGCACCACGGTGGCTCCCATTAGTAGTGTAGTCAAGTGTGCTTAATTTTATTGAAATCGGTTCCGATTTAGATATAGCTCCCATATATATATTTCGCCCGATTTTCCGTCATATGACCACAGAAGTCAAAGTTGTAGTCCGATTTATGTGAAATTTTGCACAGGGAGTAAAATTAAAATACTAAATATTCATGTCAAATTTGGTTGAAATCGGTTCAAATTTCTATACAGCTTCAATATATATATATATATATATATATATATATATATATATATATATATATATATATATATATATATATATATATATATATATATATATATATATATATATATATATGTTTTTCCGATTTGGGAAAAAATGGCCAAAATACCCACATTTTCCTTATAAAATCGCACTGCTAAGTCGAAAACTTGTAAAAGTGATTCAAATTTTCCTTTATTTCTAATACATATCTATCGACCGATAAATCAAAAATACACTTTTGCGAACTTGCCTCAAAATTGGTTCAGATTAAAATGTTTCCTATATACTTTGTTACTAACATAGTGTACCATCCCAGGGCGTTAACCGACTTAAATTTTAAGTCTATAGATTATACATTTTGTTCAGATGGAGTCAGATTTAACGGTATGTATTTGGGACAAAAACCTTTTTATATAGCATCCAACACATTTGACGGATTTGATATAGTATCGAAAATGTGAATTTACAAAGTGGTGCAGGGTATAATATATTATAGTCGGCCCCGCCCGACTTTAGACTTTCCTTATTTGTTTTAATTGAGCCAACGAAAATGACATGTTGAAAATTATTCGTTAGTGCGATGAGAATATTCATTTATGTTACGAATTTTTTCATTGAAAAACAGAAAATTAATAACAATAATGAAAAATCTTGTGGTATCTACACTGAAAAAAATATTATCGTGAGGTCAAAGATTTCATGTCTTTAAAATACGAATACAAATTTTGCTTAGCAGAGTAGACGCATTTCTCTAAAATAAAGTTATTTTCCTTGTCCAAAAGTCGATAAACTTTTCAATGAAGTCGTATTGTCCTTATAATTAAGTGATTTGACTTAAAAATGGGTATCTTAACATGAAAGAAAAAAATTATAGGCTAAGGTCAATTTGACTTTAATAATTCAGAAAAATTTTTTAAATTTAATGAAATTGTCTTTAAATTTGTTGTCTTTTTGCATCTTGACTACAAAGCAAAAAATCGTTCAAATATAGGACATGTTTTTCAAAACTTTATTTTAAAGAAGTTTTTTACTTCAAACATAGCATAATTTCTACTGGAAGTCGAGTCCTAATTTGGACAATAAAGTTGCCGTTAACTCGTTTTTAAAGGACTTTGATAGCATATGAAGAAAAAAAGCTGAGAAAGCGAAAAATTAAAATTTGCTTCCTAGAAGCAAGTACACAAAACCTAAATTTAAAAGAGAATTGTGTCTTAAAAGTATCCTTACTTGTAGTCTCCGCTTCTTTGGCTCGGAATCAATACCAAATTTTTTAAAGTAAAGACAAAATCTTTGGAACCGAGTATGCTTTTTTTTCAGTGTACGAAATACTTCGTTGACTTCGTTTTAGAGACACACTTCTTTGCAAATTTCTACCCTTAAGGATTTCGGTACTCATTGCGATGCATTGTAGCTTTAAATCTAGGTTCTATAAAATTAAAACTAGTATAGATACCTCATTTTTAGTTCTATTTCTGATATATATCAACAATATATGTACAAAGAAATATATACGCCTGTATGTTAGGCCAGACTGAATCTTATGTACCCTCCACCATGGATTGCGTTGAAAGTTCATCCACAATCAATTATCGTACACTGAAAAAAATATTTACGTGATAGTAAAAATTACGCAACCTAAATTTTAGAATGCGAAATTTAAAAAATATTAAGGACAAAGAAAAAAAAACATTTTAAGAAAACATTTTTTATTTTGAAGTATCCGTTATAATTTGAATTTTTAAACTGGCATTTGTTTGTACACAGAAAAAAATTACCGTAGTTAAACTAACGCTAAATTTAACTTATTTTTATTGAAAAAAAATTGATTTGCTTGTAGTAGAATTTTATTATTTTTATCGAAATTTTCCACAGCTTAATGAAATCTTACTTTTTTTAAGTATGTCTCAAAAATTTTATGATCTAAACGTGAGTATAAACTTCAATGACCGTACACATAAGTTCAATATAAACTAAAGCAAAAGAAGATTTTCGTACTATTCCCAAAAATAGTAAAAATGAACTACTGTATAGTTAAAATGGTCATGATTTGGCGCCAATGATTTTCTTCTTTACTTTTAGTTAATTTTTTCTTCTATGAGATGATGTAATTTCGTGAACTGCAGTTACAAAGTACAAATTTTCTGTGGAAATCTCAAAATGTGGAGTAAAATTTAGTTAAATTTTCGTGCGAGGTAGTTCATTCTTCCTGTAAAACAGTTCACTTTTTTTCGGTGTACGTGAATACCTTTATTAATAAACCGCGAATAGAGAATGAAAATTTGATAAATGAGATCTGTATCCTAAAAATTTCTTTATTTTAAAGAAGCCGCATCTTTGGCTCGGAACCAATACCAAAATCCTTAAGGAAAGGTCAAAATCTTTGGATCCAAGTATACTTTTTTTGATTGTACGTTAATTAGAGAACCAAATTTCTACCGGACCAGATAAAATTTCCGTCTGACCAACATCAGTAGCAACCACACTGAGAAAAATTTGATCTAATATGAAAGATTATAAGCCTAAATTAAGGACACGAATTTTTGAAATTTGCATACTTCTGCTATAGTCACATATCTTTGAAGGAAAGCAAAGCATTTCCTTAAAATAAAGAAAGACATTTTGGATTTAAAGAAATAATCCTTAAATTAAAACTGGATTCGTAGACTTTGTTTGTGGGGTATCAATGGTATAGGTGATAAACCGCATTTTCACATTTAAGAACATAAAGGGGTACATGTTTATGGGAGTCTTGCCACAACCTGAGCAGAAATGTTCAGAGCTATAGTTGATTTTGCACCTACAGAGTTAGTATGCTGCTAATATTGAGTTCATTATTAAAACAAGTAAGGAAAATCTAAAGTCGGGCGGGGCCGACTATATTATACCCTGCACCACTTTGTAGATCTAAATGTTCGATACCATATCACATCCGTCAAATGTGTTGGGGACTATATATAAAGGTTTGTCCCAAATACATACATTTAAATATCACTCGATCTGGACAGAATTTGATAGACTTCTACAAAATCTATAGACTCAAGATTTAAGTCGGCTAATGCACTAGGGTGGAACACAATGTTAGTAAAAAACAAGTGAGGAAAGTCTAAAGTCGGGCGGGGCCGACTATATTATACCCTGCACCACTTTGTAGATCTAAATATTCGATACCATATCACATCCGTTAAATGTGTTGGGGGCTATATATAAAGGTTTGTCCCAAATACATACATTTAAATATCACTCGATCTAGACAGAATTTGACTTCTACAAAATCTATAGACTCAAAGTTTAAGTCGGCTAATGGTGGAACACAATGTTAGTAAAAAACAAGTATATACAGCAGTAAGTTCGGCCGGGCCGAATCTTAAATACCCGCCACCATGAACCAAATATTAGGGTTTCCTTTGAAATTTCAGGAGGGCTAGAGGACTTGAGGACACTTCCCGAAGATAAATTTAAAGATTTCACCTATGAGGACTATATCAGATTCTGGATTTATAAGAACCATTTTTGTTTGAGTTTTAGAGGAATCATTAACATCTCTTGTAAGTGTGCAAGAAAAATATAAAATAACGTCTTGATTTGAAATCTTAAATCTGTAGAAGTAAAATCTGGAAATTTTAGTTTCATTGAGTTTCAAGCAATTTTCATGATCAGTATTAACAATTTCTGGTAAATCAGATAAAAACTACGGATTCTAGAAACCCAAGGAGTTAAATCGGGAGATCGTTCTGATGGGGGCTATACTAAAATATAGACCGATACTCACCGCTTTCGGCACACCTCTTTATGACCCGAAAATACCTCTAGATTTCCAATTTCAGGCAAATAGGATAAAAACTACGGTTTCTATAAACCCAAGACCCCAAATCGGGAGGTCGTTTTATATGGGGACCATACCAAAACATGGACCGATACCCACAATTTTTGGCACACGTATTTGTGGTCCTACAATACCTCTAGATTTCCAATTTCAGGTAAATTGAATAAAAACTGCGGTTTCAATAAGCCCAAGAAATAAAATCGGGAGATCGGTCAATATGGGGGCTATACCAAAATATGGACCAATACTCACAATTTTTGGCACACGTATTTGTGGTCCTACAATACCTCTAGATTTCCAATTTCACGTAAATTAATTAAAAACTGCGGTTTCTATAAGCCCAAGAAGTAAAATCGGGAGATCGGTCTATATGGGGGCTATACCAAAACATGGACCGACACTCACCATTTTTGGCACACCTCTTTATGGTCATAAAATACCTCTAGATTTCAAATTTCAGGCAAATTGGATAAAAACTACGATTTCTATAAGCCCAAGACCCCAAATCGGGTGGTCGGTTTATATGGGGACTATATCAAAACCTGGACCGATATAGCCCATCTTCGAACTTGACCTGCCTGCAGACAAAAGACGAGTTTGTGCAAAATTTCAGCACGATTGCTTCATTATTGAAGACTGTAGCGTGATTACAACATACAGACAGACAGACAGACAGACGGACAGACGGACATCGTTATATCGTCTTAGAATTCCTCCCTGATCAAGAATATATATGTATACTTTATATAGTCGGAAATCGATATTTCGATGTGTTACAAACGGAATGACAAACTTATTATACCCCTTCACCATTCTATGGTGGTGGGTATAAAAAAATATGGGAAACATTGAAATCTGAAGCAATTTTAAGGAAACTTCGCAAAAGTTTATTTATGATTTATTGCTCGATATATATGTATTAGAAGTTTAGGAAAATTAGAGTCATTTTTACAACTTTTCGACTAAGCAGTGGCGATTTTACAAGGAAAATGTTGATATTTTGACAATTTTTGTCCAAATCAGAAAAACATATATATGGGAGCTATATCTAAATCTGAACCGATTTCAACCTAATTTGGCACACATAGCAACAATGCGAATTCTACTCCCTGTGCACAATTTCAACTAAATCGGAGCAAAATATTAGCCTCTGTGGTCATATGAGTGTAAATCGGGCGAAAGCTATATATGGGAGATATATCTAAATCTGAACCGATTTCAACCAAATTTGGCACGCATAGCTACAATGCTAATTCTACTCCCTGTGCAAAATTTCAATTAAATCGGAGTAAAAAATTGGCCACTGTGGTCATATGAGTGTAAATCGGGCGAAAGCTATATATGGGAGCTATATCTAAATCTGAACCGATTTCAACCAAATTTGGCACACATAGCAACAATGCTAATTCTACTCCCTGTGCACAATTTCAACTAAATCGGAGCAAAATATTAGCCTCTGTGTTGATATGAGTGTAAATCGGGCGAAAGCTTTATATGAGAGATATATCTAAATCTGAACCGATTTCAACCAAATTTGGCACGCATAGCTACAATGCTAATTCTACTCCCTGTGCAAAATTTCAATTAAATCGGAGTAAAAAAATTGGCCACTGTGGTCATATGAGTGTAAATCGGGCGAAAGCTATATATGGGAGCTATATCTAAATCTGAACCGATTTCAACCAAATTTGGCACACATAGCTACAATGCTAATTCTACTCCCTGTGCAAAATTTCAATTAAATCGGAGTTAAAAATTGGCCTCTGTGGTCATTTGAGTGTAAATCGGGCGAAACCTATATATGGGAGCTATATCTAAATCTGAACCGATTTCAACCAAATTTGGCACACATAGCTACAATGCTAATTCTACTCCCTGTGCAAAATTTCAACTAAGTCGGAGTTAATTGGCCTCTGTGGGTAAATGAGTGTAAATCGGGCGAAAGCTATATATGGGAGCTATATCTAAATCTGAACCGATTTGACTGATATTTTGCAAGTTTTTCGAGACCAATAAAATATTCGGATGTACGGAATTTGAGGAAGATCGGTTGATATACACGCCAATTATGACCAGATCGGTGAAAAATATATATGGCAGCAATATCTAAATCTGAACCGATAGGGATCGTCTTTGAGCCGAAACAGGACCCTATACCAAATTTTAGGACAATCGGACTAAAACTGCGAGCTGTACTTTGCACACAAAAATACATCAACAGACAGACAGACAGACAGACGGACAGACAGACAGACAGACAGACAGACAGACGGACATCGCTAAATCGACTCAGAATTTAATTCTAAGCCGATCCGTACACTAAAAGGTTGGTCTATGATTACTCCTTCTTGGCGTTACATACAAATGCACAAACTTATTATACCCTGTACCACAGTAGTGGTGAAGGGTATAAATATGGGAAACGTTTAAATCTGAAGCAATTTTAAGGAAACTTCGTAAAAGTTTATTTATGATTTGTCGCTCGATATATATGTATTAGAAGTTTAGGAAAATTAGAGTCATTTTTCCAACTTTTCGACTAAGCAGTGGCGATTTTACAAGGAAAATGTTGGTATTTTACAATTTTTGTCGAAATCAGAAAAACATATATATATGGGAGCTATATCTAAATCTGAACCAATTTCAACCAAATTTGACACGCATAGCAATAATGCTAATTCTACTCCCTGTGCAAAATTTCAACTAAATCGGAGTTAAAAATTGGCCTCTGTGGTCATATGAGTGTAAATCGGGCGAAAGCTATATATGGGAGATATATCTAAATCTGAACCGATTTCAACCAGATTTGGCACGCATAGCTACAATGCTAATTCTACTCCCTGTGAAAAATTTCAACTAAATCGGAGCAAAAAATTGGCCTCTATGGTCAAATGAGTGTAAATCGGCCGAAAGCTATATATGGGAGCTATATCTAAATCTGAACCGATTTCAACCAAATTTGGCACGCATAGCTACAATGCTAATTCTACTCCCTGTGCAAAATTTCAATCAAATTGGCTTCTGGGACCGTATTAGTCCATATCGGGCGA
This sequence comes from Haematobia irritans, assembly GCF_050003625.1. Lineage (NCBI taxonomy): Eukaryota > Metazoa > Arthropoda > Insecta > Diptera > Muscidae > Haematobia > Haematobia irritans. The sequence continues at coordinate 52,309,065 of NC_134400.1, read as the reverse complement.
AAGATATATATGGGAGCTATATCTAAATCTGAACCGATTCCAATAAAATTTGGCACACTTGACTACAGAACTAATTGTTCTTCTTGTGCAAAATCTTAAGCAAATTAGGTTTAAACTGTGGCTTCTGGGGCCATATAAGTCCATATCGGGCGAAATATATATATGGGAGCTATATCTAAATCTAAACCGATTTCTTTCAAAATCAATAGGGATCTATTCTGAGCCAAAACACATACTTGTGCCAAATTTGAAGTCGATTTGACTAAAACTGCGACCTAGACTTTGATTACAAAAATGTGTTCACGGACAGACGGACATCGCTATATCGACTCCAGAGCCCACCCTGAGCATTTTTGCCAAAGACACCATGTGTCTATGTCGTCTCCTTCTGGGTGTTGCAAACATATGCACTAACTTATAATACCCTGTTCCACAGTGTGGAGCAGGGTATCAAAAGAGGAATTCGCACAATTAGTTGTGGGTAATAAATCCAAATTGGTAAAAATCGGTCAATTTTATTTTGTAAGAGCTACATGTAAGTCCAAATACGATCGACTAGTACATAAAAATTTGAAATATGAGTAACATTGCCCATCAAAAAAAGCGTCGCCAAAAAAGTAATGAAAATGTTCTTTTTGGATCCGGAAGTGGTGCATAATTGACGCAGAAGCGATGAATTTAACATGGGCTTGTCATAGGACGGAAGTCCTCCATTTCAACAGCCGTTGCACTAAATTTGCATCACTTCTTTAGGTGTGATCCGAATTCAATATTTTGAATGTAAATAAAAAAATTCTTTGATATTTTGTCTAATAAAAAATTTTTATAATTTTTTATAACTTTCTAATGGATTCTAACGCTTGTCGAAAACGTTTGACTTCAAATATGTTCAAAAATTCACAATTTTTTTCTGATTGGATTTAGTATTTTTTCAACAAAATTTAAATGATTTGTACCATTTTATGAATTCTTACTCTGTTGTTAATCTATTTGAAACAAAAAAGTTAAAATTACCCAGTACGAAAAAACCAAGTTATAAAAAATTGAATTAAAAGAACTTCCTGGTTAAAGTAAAGAACATCATTGGGAGTGCATCTTTGGAAGTGCTTTTAAAGTTGTGCCTTTGGAAGAACTTCCAAATTTTTTTGTTGGGTGGTTAATAAATCAGAGTATTATGGCCAAATTTGGGAAAATCGAGCGATGCATATATATGGGAGCTATATCCAAATCTGAACCAATTTGTATAATATATTGCAGGTATGATTGATACCACAGATGGTTACCTTGTGCAAAATTTGAGTACGATCAGTTAATAAATCATGCCTCTATGGTCAAAAATATGATTATTAGGGCGAAATTTGGCAAAATCGGGCGACATAGGAGCTATATCTAAATCTGAACCTATTTCATGTCAGAAAATATTCGATACCACAAGAAGAACTAAATTATGTCAAAGTAAATGTAAATGTTTCAATTGATTTGATACCACAAACAATTTAAGACATTTTGCTGCAAGCAAACAAATGTTTAGAAACTGGAATGAATGAACAGATATTTAGGATTCCCCCTAAAAATTGAATAAAAAATTTTCCATCAAATCTAAACTCGAATGTTTAAAATTTCAATTTTATCTTCGGAAAACGTACCATGTGAATCGATTGTCTTGAGAGAGGGGTATGTTCTATCAAATTCACATGAAATCCCAATCTGATGCATCCATCTTCATCGACACGCAGTAGGGTATCTTGAGTTTTGAGAATAACCAGAAGCGATATTGCACAGAAAAAAGTGAACAATTTTATTCGGAACTTAGCGTAATTTAACGGGTAGGCGGGCCGATACCGCATGAGACTAATATTTCGATCCGCTACAAATGGAATAACAAATTTAGTATACCTCCACTACCACAGTCGAGGGTACAATAGATAGGAACTATCTCGAAATGTAAAGCCCGCCTAAATTAAATTAAAAGTTTAAAAAATCACCTTACTTTTTAACCACATGCATTATGCATTTCCATTTTATTCCTTCAATATCACACAATTTATCGATAGAACTATCAAATGAATACCAATTAAATTCGAATGATTTTTAATGAATATACATATATCTTCAAATAAAACGAATGCATAATGAAAACTTGCTGGTCGGTGTTACATATCGGGTTAAAAGCTCCCCAAAAAATATATTTATCGTTTCAGGAGCGAAATTTTACAAAAAACTATCAACTTTTGGCTTTAGTCTGTTGTGATTCCCAAAAAAAAAATACGTTGCTGTTATTGAGTTTTACGACACCATTAAATTTGTTCCTCCATAGCGGCTAACAGGTTCCCCACATGCCTCGATATGCACCATGTCCATGTTATTTCTTGCAAATGGAACGAATCGATATGCCTCAAAACATCTTCGTACATGGGGCATCCATTAGGCATCGCTGACATCATGTGTCATGAGTGTGTCGATTATGTGCATCTCTATGCCAGAGCCAGAATCCGTGAGCCCATCCATTGTCAGCACAAAATAAAAATCCATTTTTTATGCATGCACAGGGCAATCACAGCAGAGGTTCCCTCCTCATCAACAAATGCAATCCATCTATCAGACGGTGAACACTTCACACTCGACATGTGTAGATCTTCAAGAGGAGACATGCCAAGTGGAATCTGTGTGTGTGAAGAATAATTCCAAAATTTAGCAGCTGCATATGGGGACAAAAAGGGAAAAGTCATTGTACATCATAATAATCATCGTCACTATCACCATCACCATTAGCTCCATTACTAACGTCATTGTGTCTTATCGTTCCACATTGTTTTATTTCGAAACTAACACTGCTATTAAATTTCCATAGAAACATAACTCAAACGAAATGTATCCTTGAAATAACCTACGGGAAATGAATCATCCGCAGGACCGGTACAAGACTAATCCCTGCTGTGTATAGCTCTGTCCCAGTTCTGGATTCATTCTTAAGGACATGTTCTGACTAGAGGTGTGCACGTGAGTAGTATTTTACTCACGCTCACGCACACTCACGATGGAAAAATCTTACTCACGCACACTCACGCACGATATTGTTTGGTAGGACTCACGCTCACGCACACTCACGAAAAGAAAATGTGTACTCACGCACACTCACGCACGAAAATGTCGTGACTCACGAAAATACCGTAACTCACGAAAAATATCGTGACTCACGAAAAATGTCGTGACTCACGAACAATTTTTTGAGTAATTTACCTTAGCGACGTGTCTGAAAACATGAGCATTATTAAAATCGAGAGCGTTATTACACTCTTAACATCCCAGGTGTCACTAAAATTGTAAATGAATATAAGTCTTAAGCGTTTTATGTCGGTGAGCGGGATTATTTTCGTGAGCGTAAATCTTTACTCACGCACACTCACGAAGATAATATTTTCGTGACTCACGCTCACCCACGACATTTTGGTATGTTAATCACGCTCACGCACACTCACGCCGTTGCCATGAGCGTGACTCACGACTCACGCGTGAGTCACGAAAATTTTCGTGGGTCACGACAATTTCGTGTCACGTGCACACCTATAGTTCTGACACAACTTAGTAGGACTACGCATTAAACAGTTCGAACCAGTATGGGAAAAACTCTTCAGAACCCGTTTCTTGTTTCAATTATAAGTTTGCACTCGAAATGACAGCATGCATACTCGAAGGGAAGGTCTACTGAGAACGCATTGCATGAACTAGTCAGCTTTATTGAAAGCTCACTATCTGTCAATAAATACACAATCGTGGCGTTTCTAGACATCGACGGGACATTCAATAACGTCCATCGGAGCTCGATATTAAATGGACTGGCAACTCTGAATATTGATCCAGGTAAACTGTTAGACGAACATCAAATCAAGAGGCATATTTTAGCCATACTAGGGCAAGCAAACATACAAAGGTATGTGAACAGAGGTACTCCCCTAGGAGGAATGTTGCCATAAAGAAAAACAAGTATAAACGACCGTAAGTTCGGCCAGGCCGAATCTTATGTACCCTCCACCATGGATTGCGTAGAAACTTCTACGAAAGACTGACAACCACAATCGAATTACTTGGGTTGTGGTATCTTAAATCGTTTTCTAAATTGTGGGTTAGTCCATACGTGGTATATATTAGACAAAAAGGTATGTAAGTCTACAAATAATTACGAATCGATATGGACTTTTGCACGGTATGTAGGAAGCCAGAATTGAAATATGGGGGTAGCTTATATGGGGACTATATACAATTATTGATATGGACCAATTTTTGTGTCATTGGGGATCGATTTATCTGAGGGCTATATATAACTAAAGACCGATATGGACCTAGTTAGGCATGGTTGTTAACGGCCATATAACATACTAGCACAATGTACCAAATGTCAACTGATGAAACGGATGAAATTTGCTCCTCCAAGAGGCCCTTTCTTCTCTTAGAGGCTCCACAAGCCAAATCTGGGGATCGGTTTATATGGGGCCTATATATAATTAAGGACCGATGTGGACCACTTTGTGCATAGTTGTTAGAGACCATATACTAACACCATGTACCAAAGTTCAGCCGGATGGGATGAAATTTGCTTTTCTTAGAGGCTCCGAAAGCCAAATCGGGGGATCAGTTTATATGGGGGTTATGTATAATTATGGACCGATGCGGACCAATTTTTGCATGGGTGTCTATATATAATTAAGGACCGATGTGGACCAATTTGTGCATAGTTGTTAGAGACCATATACTAACACCATGTACCAAATTTCAGCCGGATGGGATGAAATTTGCTTTTCTTAGAGGCTCCAAAAGCCAAATCGGGGATCAGTTTATATGGGGGCTATGTATAATTATGGACCGATGCGGACCAATTTTTGCATGGGTCTTAGAGACCATGTACCAAATTTCAGCCGGATCGATCTTTGGATTTGGGGGTACTTTTATATGGGGGCTATACGCAAAAGTGGACACAACTACTTGTGCCAAGTTTCAAGTCGATAGCTTGTTTCGTTCGGAAGTTAGCGTGATTTCAACAGACGGACGGACGGGCATGCTCAGATCGACTCAGAATTTCACCACGACCCAGAATATATATACTATATGGGGTCTTAGAGCAATATTTCGATGTGTTACAAACGAAATGACAAAGTTAATATACACCCATCCTATGGTGGAGGGTATAAAAAAAAGGATAAAATTGGTGGCATACGCAGATGATGTGGCTCTAGAAGTCAGAAAATTGCCATCCACAATCAGAAATATTATACAGGGTGCCCTCCGGATGACTGAGAAATGGGCGAAAGAGAATGGTCTTGGGGTAAATCCTGCAAAGACAGAACTAGTCATGTACTCCAAAGATCGCAAAACTCCCACGGTTAGGCCCATTTCCTTAGGGGTATTGAAATTCCCTTTGGGGAGTGTGCAAAATAACAGGTTGGCTGAAAAGTCCCCGGTCTAACAAAGAAAAACACATTTTTTGTCAAAATTCGTTTTTATACCCTCCACCATAGGATGGGGGTATATTAACTTTGTCATTCCGTTTGTAACACATCGAAATATTGCTCTAAGACCCCATAAAGTATATATATTCTGGGTCGTGGTGAAATTCTGAGTCGATCTAAGCATGTCCGTCCGTCCGTCCGTCTGTCCGTCTGTCCGTCTGTCCGTCTGTCCGGCTGTCCGTCCGTCTGTGGAAATCACGCTAACTTCCGAACGAAACAAGCTATCGACTTGAAACTTGGCACAAGTAGTTATTATTGATGTAGGTCGGATGGTATTGAAAATGGGCCATATCGGACCACGTTTACGTATAGCCCCCATATAAACCGATCCCCAAATTTGGCTTGGGGAGCCTCCCGGAGCAGCAAAATTCATCCGATCCGGTTGAAATTTGGTACGTGGTCTTAGTATACGGTCTCTAACAACCATGCAAAAATTGGTCCATATCGGTCCATAATTATATATAGCCCCCATATAAACCGATCCCCAGATTTGACCTCCGGAGCCTCTTGGAGGGGCAAAATTCATCCGATCCGATTGATATTTGGTACCTGATGTTAGTATGTGGTCTCTAACAACCATGCAAAAATTGGTCCATATCGGTCCATAATTATATATAGCCCCCATATAAACCGATCCCCAGATTTGACCTCCGGAGACTTTTGGAGGGGCAAAATTCATCCGATCCGGTTGAAATTTGGTACCTGATGTTAGTATACGGCCTCTAACAACCATGCAAAAATTGGTTCATATCGGTCCATAATTATATATAGCTCCCATATAAACCGATCCCCAGATTTAACCACCGGAGCCTCTTGGAGGAGCAAAATTCGTCCGATCCGGTTGAAATTTAGTACGTGGTCTTAGTATACTGTTTTTAACAACCATGCAAAAATTGGTCCATATCGGTCCATAATTATATATAGCCCCCATATAAACCGATCCCCAGATTTGACCTCCGGAGCATCTTGGAGGGGCAAAATTCATCCGATCCGGTTGAAATTTGGTACCCGATGTTAGTTTACGGCCTCTCATAACCATACAAAAATTGGTCCATATCGGTCCATAATTATATATAGCCCCCATATAAACCGATCCCCAGATTTGAACTCCGGAGCCTCTTGGAAGAGCAAAATTCATCCGATCCAGTTGAAATTTGGTACATGGTGTTAGTATATGGTCTCTAACAACCATGCAAAAATTGGTCCATATCGGTCCATAATTATATATAGTTCCCATATAAACCGTCCCCAGATTTGACGTCCGGAACCTCTTGGAGGAGCAAAAGTCATCCGATACGGTTGAAATTTGGTACATTTTGTCAATATATGGCCTCTAACAGCCATGTAAAAATTGGTCCATATCGGTCTGTAGTTATATATACATGACTTATTACACAAAATTTGGTCCATATCGCCAAAAATAATCTACCAAAACTTTATTTCCATAGAAAATTTTGTCAAATTTTATTACTATAGAAAGTTTTGTCAAAATTTCATTTCTATAGAAAGTTTTGTCAAAAGTTTATTTCTATACAAATGTTTGTCAAAATTTTATTTCCATAGAAAATTTTGTCAAAATTTTATTTCTATAGAAAATTTTGTAATCTACCTAAACTTTATTTCCATAGAAAATTTTGTCAAATTTTATTACTATAGAAAGTTTTGTTAAAATTTCATTTCTATAGAAAGTTTTGTCAAAAGTTTATTTCTATAGAAATGTTTGTCAAAATTTTATTTCTATAGAAAATTTTGTAAAAAATTTATTTCTGTAGAAAATTTTGTCAACATTTTATTTCTATACAAAATTTTGTCAAAATTTTATTTCTATACAATATTTTGTCAACATTTTATTTCTATAGAAATTTTTGTCAAAATTGTATTGCTATAGAAAATTTTGTCAACATTTTACTTCCATAGAAAATTTTGTCAACATTTTATTTCTATAGAAAATTTTGTCAAGTTTTTATTTCTATAGAAAATTTTGTCAAATTTTTATTTCTATAGAAAATTTTGTCAAAATTTTATTTCTATAGAAAATTTTGTCAAGGTTTCATTTCTATAGAAAATTTTGTCAAAATTTTATTTCTATAGAAAATTTTGTCAAACTAGATTATATACGTATTTAATCGGCCTTTTTTTGTTTAATATATACCCCATATGGGCTAACTTACAATTTAGAAGACAGTGTTAAAAAGTTTTACGATACCTTGCCATCGGCAAGTGTTATCGCAACCCAAGTAATTCGATTGTGGATGACAGTCTTTCGTAGAAGTTTCTACGCAATCCATGGTGGAGGGTACATAAGATTCGGCCTGGCCGAACTTACGGCCGTATATACTTGTTATTATTCAACATAGTTCCCATCAAGAGCGATACAACGATTATAACAACCTTCCAATTTTTTGATACCATTTTGGTAGTACTCCTTCGGTTTTGCCTCAAAATAGGCCTCAGTTTCGGCGATCACCTCTTCATTGCAGCCAAATTTTTTCCCTGCGAGCATTCTTTTGAAGAATGAGAACAAGAAAAATCGCTGGGGGCCAGATCTGGAGAATACGGTGGGTGGGGAGCAATTCGAAGCCCAATTCATGAATTTTTGGCATCGTTCTCAATGACTTGTGGCACGGTGCGTTGTCTTGCTGGAACAACACTTTCTTCTTCTTCATATGGGGCCGTTTTGCCGCGATTTCGACCTTCAAATGCTCCAATAACGCCATATAATAGTCACTGTTGATGGTTTTTCCCTTCTCAAAATAATCGATAAAAATTATTCCATGCGCATCCCAAAAAACGGAGGCCATTACTTTGCCAGCGGATTTTTGAGTCTTTCCACGCTTCGGAGACGGTTCACCGGTCTCTGTCCACTCGGCCGACTGTCGTTTGGACTCAGGAGTGTAGTGATGGAGCCATGTTTCATCCATTGTCGACGGAAAAATTCGGGTGTATTACGAGTTAACAGCTGCAAACACTGCTCAGAATCATCAACACGTTGTTGTTTTTGGTCAAATGTGAGGTCGCGCGGCACCCGTTTTGCACAGAGCTTCCGCATATCGAAATATTAATGAATGATATGATCAACACGTTCCTTTGATATCTTTAAGGCCTCTGCTATCTCGATCAACTTCATTTTACGGTCATTCAAAATCATTTTGTGGATTTTTTTTATGTTTTCGTCGGTAACCACCTCTTTCGGGCGTCCACTGCTCTCACCGTCCTCCGTGCTCATTTCACCACGTTTGAATTTTGCATACCAATCTATTATTCTTGATTTCCCTGGGGCAGAGTCCGGAAACTCATTATCAAGCCAAGTGTTTGCTTCCACCGTATTTTTCCCTTCAGAAAACAGTATTTGATTAAAACTCGAAATTCCTTTTTTTCACAATAACAAAAGTTGCTTCACAAAAGACACTATATCTAACAAACTAATTGACTTACAGACGTCAAATTTTGACACGAATCATTTGAAGGTTGGTACTATATAAAAATAATATGCATTTAATACTAGCGACGCCATCTATGTGTCAGACCGGGGACTTATCAGCCAACCTGTTACCTTGGGGTTATTTTGGACAGGAAGCTTAATATTGAAGAAAGCAGTGATGCCAACTCCCGAAGGGCAAAAAACACCAAAATACCACATTCCTTCAATGCTGTACTAAAAAAAAAATTCACACTTTTGTGTATTAATTTCACGCAGTTTTAATTTTCCTCAACCTCTATTTTCTGAACCATAATGGTACATAATATAATAGTTCTTATTGATAAGAAATTTAATTGGTACAAATTTCACGACTAAATCTGGAATGGTTCAAAAGTTATTGAAAATGCAAGAGTTTGCGTTTTTCGAATTCATATGTAATGTCTTTCAAATTTCACAACATTTTTTTCAGGCGAGAAAAACATTTTTTCGACATTAAATTTGGAAATATTAATATTTGGAGGGATTCTAAAGGGTGAATCTTTTGAGGTTAGGATTTTCATGCATTAGTATTTGACAGATCACGTGGGATTTCAGACATGGTGTCAAAGAGAAAGATGCTCAGTATGCTTTGACATTTCATCATGAATAGACTTACTAACGAGCAACGCTTGCAAATCATTGAATTTTATTACCAAAATCAGTGGCAGAAAATCCGCTTTTTTATCGACAAATTTTGTTCAGCGATGAGGCTCATTTCTGGTTGAATGGCTACGTAAATAAGCAAAATTGCCGCATTTGGAGTGAAGAGCAACCAGAAGCCGTTCAAGAACTGCCCATGCATCCCGAAAAATGCACTGTTTGGTGTGGTTTGTACGCTGGTGGAATCATTGGACCGTATTTTTTCAAAGATGCTGTTGGACGCAACGTTACGGTGAATGGCGATCGCTATCGTTCGATGCTAACAAACTTTTTGTTGCCAAAAATGGAAGAACTGAACTTGGTTGACATGTGGTTTCAACAAGATGGCGCTACATGCCACACAGCTCGCGATTCTATGGCCATTTTGAGGGAAAACTTCGGAGAACAATTCATCTCAAGAAATGGACCGGTAAGTTGGCCACCAAGATCATGCGATTTGACGCCTTTAGACTATTTTTTGTGGGGCTACGTCAAGTCTAAAGTCTACAGAAATAAGCCAGCAACTATTCCAGCTTTGGAAGACAACATTTCCGAAGAAATTCGGGCTATTCCGGCCGAAATGCTCGAAAAAGTTGCCCAAAATTGGACTTTCCGAATGGACCACCTAAGACGCAGCCGCGGTCAACATTTAAATGAAATTATCTTCAAAAAGTAAATGTCATGGACCAATCTAACGTTTCAAATAAAGAACCGATGAGATTTTGCAAATTTTATGCGTTTTTTTAAAAAAAAAAGTTATCAAGCTCTTAACAAATCACCCTTTATTTCTTATATCAGTTATGAGTGCTTTGTGAATTTAATATAAACGTTTAAATTACACCTTTATCACGTTCAGAAATTCGTCACTCGTCCTTTGACATTTCTAAAGAATACCCTAAAGTATAGTTTCTCAAGCTTTTGAAAGTCTATTCTGAATTTTTATGAATTTTTATGAGAAGATATCGTCAATTAAATTTAATACTTTTCAAAAGCACTAAATGAAAATGCCAGAAAGCACCAAGTTGGTGCTTTTTTTGAAAAGGCACTAAAAAGACATTTTGGTGCTTTTTGGAAATCAAAAAGCACTAAATTTGGTGCTAAAAGCACCAAATTGGCATCACTGGAAGAAAGGGAGAGAAAAGTCACGGTAGCTTTGTACTCGTGCAAAAAGGCAATAGGAAACAAGTAAGGAAAGTCTAAAGTCGGGCTGGGCCGACTATATTATACCCTGCACCACTTTGTGGATCTAAATTTTCGATACCATATCACATCCGTCAAATGTGTTGGGGGCTATATATAAAGGTTTGTCCCAAATACATATATTTAAATATCACTCGATCTGGAAGAATTTGAAAGACTTGTACAAAATCTATAGACTCTAAATTTAAGTTGGCTAATTCACTAGGGTCGAACACAATGTTAGTAAAAAAATATGGGAAACGTTTAAATCTGAAGCAATTTTAAGGAAACTTCGAAAAAGTTTATATATGATTTATCGCTCGATATATATGTATTGGAATTATAGGAAAATTAGAGTCATTTCTAACACTTTTCGACTAAGGAGTGGCGATTTTACAAGGAAAATTTTGGTATTTTGACCATTTTTGTCGAAATCAGAAAAACATATATATGGGAGCTAAATCTAAATCTGAACCGATATTAACCAAATTTGGCACGCATAGCTACAATGCTAATTCTACTCCCTGTGCAAAATTTCAACTAAATCGGAGTTAAAAATTGGCCTCTGTGGACTCATATGACCACAGAGGCCAATTTTTAACTCCATCGGGCGAAAGCTATATATGGGAGATATATCTAAATCTGAACCGATTTCAGCCAAATTTGGCACGTATAGCTACAATGCTAATTCTACTCCCTGTGCAAAATTTCAACTAAATCGGAGTTAAAAATTGGCCTCTGTGGTCATATGAGTGTAAATCGGGCGAAAGCTATATATGGGAGCTATATCTAAATCTGAACCGATTTCAACCAAATTTGACACGCATAGCTACAATGCTAATTCTACTCCCTGTGCAAAATTTCAACTAAATCGGAGCAAAAATTGGCCTCTGTGGTCATATGAGTGTAAATCGGGCGAAAGCTATATATGGGAGCTATATCTAAATCTGAACCGATTTCAACCAAATTTGGCACGCATAGCTACAATGCTAATTATACTCCCTGTGCAAAATTTCAACTAAATCGGAGCAAAAAATTGGCCTCTGTGGTCATTTGAGTGTAAATCGGGCGAAAGCTATATATGGGAGCTATATCTAAATCTGAACCGATTTCAACCAAATTTGGCACGCATAGCTACAATGCTAATTCTACTCCCTGTGCAAAATTTCAACTAAATCGGAGCAAAAATTGGCCTCTGTGGGCAAATGAGTGTAAATCGGGCGAAAGCTATATATGGGAGCTATATCTAAATCTGAACCGATTTGGCTGATATTTTGCAAGTTTTTCGAGACTCATAAAATATTCGGATGTACGGAATTTGAGGAAGATCGGTTGATATACACGCCAATTATGACCAGATCGGTGAAAAATATATATGGCAGCTATATCTAAATCTGAACCGATTTTTTTCAAAATCAATAAGGATCGTCTTTGAGCCGAAACAGAACCCTATACCAAATTTTAGGACAATCGGACTAAAACTGCGAGCTGTACTTTGCACTCAAAAATACATCAACAGACAGACAGACGGACAGACAGACAGACAGACGGACAGACGGACATCGCTAAATCGACTCAGAATTTAATTCTAAGACGATCGGTGTACTAAACGATGGGTCTCAGACTTTTCCTTCTTGGCGTTACATACAAATGCACAAACGTATTATACCCTCTATCACAGTAGTGGTGAAGGGTATAAAAAGTGGGGACTAAAACCGAAAATTTTGCATTGGCTATACACGGCAGTGGTTAGGCCAGTTATGTTATATGGTGTTGTAGTCTGTTGCCCGGCACTTCAGCAGCCGACAAGTTTAGATAAAGTTCAGCGTTTGGCGTGCTGGTGTATCTCAGGCGCATTCAGTAAGACAGGAACAGATTCCCTTTTGCCTTTAGACATTTTAGCCAAACAGTCAGTGCTCAAAATAATGCCAGTAGTGCCTAACGTTGTGGATTACACTCTGGCGAAACCACTTTGAGCCTAAAAGTTTGAAACTCTAATTCCCAACAGTGAAACGTGGTGCTCACAGACCCCGGAGAATAAACGATATATAGATTTCTATACTGATGGCTCCAAATTGGATGGACAAGTGGGTTTCGGAGTATAATCTAAAGGTGTGGGACTTCGAATAGTGAAAAGATTACGTACTCACTGTAGTGTTTTTCAGGCTGAAATATTAGCAATAAGAGACGTGGCGAAGTGGCTGATATATACTCAGACAGTCAACCTGCAATAAAATCCTTGGACTCTGTGTTCCTTAACTCAAAAACGGACACCGACTGCCGCAAATCTCTCAACGAGATGACTGAGCAGCACAATATTCACTTAATATGAGTGTCTGGCCATAGGAACATCCCGAGGAACTGCGAAGCGGATGAGTTAGCAAGGCTAGGAACTACCTTACAAATTCCAGGGGAACTAGAATCTGTTGATATACTACCCACACGCAAAAAAATAATTCTTTCCTCCCAAACGAAATTTTAGACAAACAAAGTTCGTTTCTTATTTGCTTTTCGCTGTAAGGAAGTGTATTTGGAAGAAAAGTATATACTTTTTGTGATAAACGTTTATTTTTTTCCAGGATGTAAAATAATTTCATAAAGACTAACTCAAAAAAAATTGTTTTCTTGCTAATTGCATTTTCCCTCACATCTTTCTCACATCCCTTTTCCATCACCTTTTCCTGTAATACCAACAATGTAGAAGAAATTATATTATTTTATAAATTTTTAAAATTTTTTTACCTTTCGCCTGGACGGAGAATCGAACCGCGGACCATGCACTTTGTAAGCCAACACAGTAACCACTGAGCTATGTACCTGTTATGGTCATCAATAGATAATTATCCATATAAGTTATATTTATATAGCATAGCTTGCGGCGCCCACGAACCGAATAAACAAAGTTTATTTAACAGAAACAAACATTTAGTTTGGCACCGTGGAGCAGTGGTTGCTACGTCTGACATGCATGCCAAGGGTCGTGGGTTCGATCCCTGCTTCGACCAAAGTTTTTTTTTTTTGTTTTTTTTTTTTTTTACATATATTCCAGATATGTTCGGAAGATTCCGTAAAAATGTTGAACATTACATTGTCCTATATTAAATTTTGAACTGTAAAATGTGTCTTATTAAAGACCTAAAGTCCGAGTCCGAGTCTGGAATGTGGAACGCCGTTCGGACTCGGCTATAAAAAGGAGGTCCCTTGTCATTGAGCTTAACATGGAATCGGGCAGCACTCAGTGATAAGAGAGAAGTTCACCACTGTGGTATCACAATGGACTGAATAGTCTAAGTGAGCCTGATACATCGGGCTGCCACATAACCTAACCTAACCTAACCTAAAGACCTAAAGTCAGAAAAGAACAGTGTTTGATATAAACGAAATGGACTGCGTTGTGGTTTCAAAAATAACTTTTTTTATTGAAAAAATAAAAATTTTGTAACAAACGATTTTTTTTTGGTGATAAAAGTTTAAAATTTTCGAAGCAATTCAAAAAACTCTAACAAAAGAAAAACGTTTTCGGTACACGTTTTCCAAACGTTTTTTTTTCTTTGCGTGCAGGAAGTTCTTTTAATTCAATTTGTTATAAAATGCTTTTTTCATACTTTTAATGGGTAATTTTAACTCTTTTTGTTTCAAATAGGTTCAAAACAGAGTAAGAATTCATAAAATGGTACAAATCATTAAAATTTTGTTGAAAAAATGCTAAATCCAATCTGAAAAAATTTTGAATTTTTGAAAATATTTGAGGTCAAACGTTTCAGACAAGCGTAGAATCCATTAAAAATTATAAAAATTATTTATTTGACAAAGTATCACAGAATTTTTTATATATATATAATTTACATCCAAAACATTGAATTCGGATCACACCCAAAGAAGTGATGCAAATTCAGTGCAACGGTTGTTGAAATGGAGGACTTCCGTCAAGCCCATGATAAATTCATCGTTTCTGCGTCAATTTTGCACCACTTCCGGATCCAAAAAGAACATTTTCATTACATTTTTCGCGACGCTTTTTTGCTGGGCTCTTACTGCGTGAGAAGGCTGTTATAGCAAATGTTCGATGGAAGAATTGCAAGACTTGCAACGACACCAATACGGTCCCATTTAAACTTAAACCGCACACTTGATATGCTAGTGTTCTCAATACGTCAGATATCACTCCTGATATCTGCTATAACGGCTTTGCCCATATCTATCCTTGATCAGAAATTTTTATTAATATCTTATAGTAGTACAAAGTCTATTTTGCGGACGTAAAAAACAAGTGGACAGACGGATAGACAGCAATGACCAATAATGATGCATCTGAAATCATCAGTATATGTATTGTAGGTTCTATTAGACTGTACTGTACTTCCCTCTGCGATACGTTTTGGGTGCTTCCCTCATCGACCATATTCAAACAGATCTTTTCTTTGACTGTATGTGCTGGATTGGAGACCAAAAACTAAACGTTCTCATTCTTTTATCATGTCATGGTGTATAAATTAAATAAATTTTCCTCGTCTCCCATCACATGTCAGAAATGAGTTTGGTTTCCAAACCAATAATTTTAAAATTGTCTACCAACGAATACTTTGTTGCATTTTGAGGCTCCATAACAAATCCGAAACAACCCAAAACAAAAAAAAAGGAGATCCCATAATTTTTTATATCCAATTATACACGAGGGACTCAACTACGAACTCAGACCTTTAGCAGCAAGGGCACCATCATCAAGGAACCATTGTTTGTGTCAGAAAATTTATGTGAATCTTTTTCTTGTTCTGTTTTTGTGTTTTTTTTTTCAGCGTGAAAGGCAAGCAAAGCATACAATAAACAAATTTCTAATTGCACTTTAGTGTATTGTTCGAGACTCACTAGCTGTGTTCGTTGTGGAATTGTTGTTTTTTTCTCTTTCCTGATTTTTTTAATATTTTATATTTGGGTTTAATTCGAAGTTATCGCCTCCGAAATGCTTAAAGAAAATTTATTTGAGGTTTCTATGTAGACTTGAAAGATTGTGAAAAAACCTCACAGAAATCTGTAGCTGTTGCCACATAAATGGGGCATGTTTGCAACAGCGCCTGGGAGACAGCCTAAAATTAATGGCTTGGAGGAAGAAACATTGAGAGAGACTCATTGCTTAAATGGTGAAGCAAATATTTCAAAAAAAGCGATAACAAATAATTAATACACGGTTAAGACAACTTTTAAGATGCAGTGCATTTTATTTTATAATATCGATTTTTATTTCAAAGATTTACAATATTTATTTTTATTTAAAAGTTCAAATTTTTGCCAGTGTATTAATCGATTATCAAAACCAAACATTTTATTGCTTGTAATTATTTTACTCATAGTTATGCTCTCTTAAATTTATTTGGCTACAAGAAATAACTGTTTTGAAAGCTCAGCTTACTTTGTATAAAAAGCATACAACCTAAAATTTTGTCCCTCATTCGTTTGTTTGTTACATTTGTTTTTTTTGTGTCGACAAGTTGTATACACAACATTACATACATAAGAGGGCAGTTCGGAAACTTCTTAGCCTGGCACAAAAAGCGCGGTATAAACAGAAAAAGTTAAGTGTTTTGGAAACTTCCATCTCTGTCATGAACACATGTTCAATTTTGTTTCGATCTGGCAACTCCTTCATATAGAAACAGGTGTTCAAAAAAGACGCATCCGCAATTTTTATACCCTTCACCACTACTGTGGTACAGGGTATAATAAGTTTGTGCATTTGTATGTAACGCCAAGAAGGAGTAATCATAGACCAACCTTTTAGTATACGGATCAGCTTAGAATTAAATTCTGAGTCGATTTAGCGATGTCCGTCTGTCTGTCTGTCTGTCCGTCTGTCTGTTGGTGTATTTTTGTGTGCAAAGTACAGCTCGCAGTTTTAGTCCGATTGTCCTAAAATTTGGTATAGCGTCCTGTTTCGGCTCAAAGACTATCCCTATTGATTTTGGAAAAAATCGGTTCAGATTTAGATATAGCTGCCATATATATTTTTCACCGATCTGGTCATAATTGGCGTGTATATCAAGCGATCTTCCTCAAATTCCGTACATCCGAATACTTTTTGAGTCTCGAAAAACTTGCAAAATATCAGCCAAATCGGTTCAGATTTAGATATAGCTCTCATATACAGCTTTCGCCCGATTTACACTCATTTGCCCACAGAGGTAAATTTTTCGCTCCGATTTAGTTGAAATTTTGCACAGGGAGTAGAATTAGCATTGTAGCTATGCGAGCCAAATTTGGTTGAAATCGGTTCAGATTTGGATATATCTCCCATATATAGCTTTCGCCCGATTTACATTCATATGACCACAGAGGCAAATTTTTTGCTCCGATTTAGTTAAAATTTTGCACAGGGAGTAGAATTAGCATTGCAGCTATGCGTGCCAAATTTGGTTGAAATCGGTTCAGAGTTAGATATAGCTCCCATATATATGTTTTTCTGATTTCGACAAAAATAGTCAAAATACCAACATTTTCCTTGTAAAATCGCCACTGCTTAGTCCAAAAGTTGTAAAAATGACTCTAATTATCCTAAACTTCTAATACATATATATCGAGCGATAAATCATAAATAAACTTTTGCGAAGTTTCCTTAAAATTGCTTCAGATTTAAATGTTTCACATATTTTTTACTAATATTGTGTTCCACTCTAGTGCATTAGCCGACTTAAATTTTGAGTCTATAGATTTGTAGAAGTCTATCAAATTCTGTCCAGATCGAGTGATATTTACATGTATGTATTTGGGACAAACCTTTATATATAGCCCCCAACACATTCGACGGATGTGATATGGTATCGAAAATTTAGATCTACAAAGTGGTGCAGGGTATAATATAGTCGGCTCCGCCCGACTTTAGACTTTCTTACTTCTTTACAATGGAAAAATTACCGTTGATGAGACATGGATCCACCACTATACTCCAGAGACTAAAGAACAATCCAAATAATGGGCTGAAGCTGGAGGAATTGCCCCAAAGAAGGCAAAAACCATTCAATTGGCTGGTAAGATTCTGGCAACGGTTTCTTGGGACTTTTTTTGTTTTTATTGAACGAAAGGTATTTTATTGATTGACTATCTGCAAAAGGGTAAAACAATAAATTCAGAGTACTATTGCAACCTTTTGGATCAATTAAATGTACAAATCCAAGAAAAACGTCCTGGCTTATAACACAAACAAAAATTATTTTTCATCAAGACAACGCACAAGCGCACAAGAGTGTCTTAACAATGGCTAAAATCAACGAATTAAAGTACGAGTTGCTTGACCACCCACCTTATTCTCCTCATTTAGCTCCCAGTGACTTTTATTTGTTCCCAAATCTAAAAAAAATCCTTGCTGGCAAGCGTTTTACCTCAAATGAAGATGCAATTACAGTTGTAAACCAATATTTTGAACACCTTGAGGAAAACTATTTTAATCAAGGGATAGAGTTGCTAGAAAAGCGGTGGACTAAGTGTATTGAGATTATATTGAAAAACAAGTATCTGCGGCCGCAAGTTCGGTCAGGCCGAAGCTTATGTACCCTCCACCATGGATTGCGTAGAAACTTCTACCGAAGACTGTCATCCACAATCGAATTGCTTGGGTTGCGGTAACACTTGCCGATGGCAAGGTATCTTAAAACTCCCTAACACCGTAATATATACCACATAGTCCATACGTGGTATATATTAAACTAAAAAAGGCCGATTAAATACGTATATAATTAAGTTTAAAGTTTCTGTAGAAATAAAATTTTGACAAAATAAAATGTTGACAACATTTTCTATAGAAGTAAAATTTGGAAAAAAATTTCTATAGAAATAAAATTTTGACAAAATTGTCTGTAGAAATAAAATGTTGACAAAATTTTCTATAGAAATAAAATTTTGCTACTTTTATGTTAGCCTGATATCAAATTTTGACAAAATTTTCTACACACAAAGAAAATTTCATTAAAATTGAGCCAACGAAAATTTTTCATTGAAATAACGAAACATTTTCATTAATACAATGAAAATATTCGTTAATAGTACGAATCGTTACGTTAATTAAAAGAAAATTCGTTATAGTAACGAAAAATTTCGTTGTATCAACGAATTTGTTTCATTGGCTCACTTTTAATGACACATTAATACACATTAATAGTTAATATAACGAAACTTTTTCTATCAGTGTATAGAAATAAGATTTTGACAATGTTTTCTATAAAAATAAAATTTTGGTAGATTGTTTTTGGCTCGAGTGGCAACCATGATTATGAACCGATATGGACCAATTTTTGTGTGATTGGGGATCGGCTATATATAACTATAGACCGATACGGACCAATTTTGGCATGGTTATTAGCGGCCTTATACTAACACCACGTTGCAAATTTCAACCGGATCGGATGAATTTTGCTCCTCCAAGAGGCTCCGGAGATCAAATCTGGGGAACGGTTTCTATGGGGGCTATATATAATTATGGACCGATATGGACCAATTCTTGCATGGTTGTTAAAGACCATATACTAACACCACGTACCGAATTTCAATTTTGCTCCTCTATGGATCAATTCTTGCGTGTTTGTTAGAGACCACATTCTAACGCCACGTTCCAAATTTCGACAGTATCGGATGAATTTAGCTCCTCTAAGAGGCTCCCCAAGCCAAATCTGTTTATATGTGGGCTATATATAATTATGATGTGAACCAATTTTTGCGTGGTTGTTAGAGACCATATACCAACACCATGTACCAAATTTCAGCCAGATCGGAAGAAATATGCTTCTCTTAGAGGCTCCGCAAGCCAAATCTGGGGATAGGTTGAAATGGGGGCTATATATAATTATGGACCGATGTGGTCCAATTTGGATGGTAGTTAGAGACCATATACCAACACCATGTAAAAAATTTCAGCCATATATGATGAAATATGCTTCTCTTAGAGGCTCCGCAAACCAAATCCGGGGTCCGTTTGTATGGGGGCTATACGTAAAAGTTATAAGCTCACAAAGCATTTTGATCTATTGCATTCGTAAAGATATTCGATGCGGAATTCAAGTGTTCCACAAGATTGATCCCTCCATCATTTAAATGTGAATAAATCATCTTTTCTCGTACCACTTCTCTGTCAGTGTTGCATCGCAACGAAAAACAAACTGTCACAACACCAGAAATAATCCGAAAAGTGAAGGCCAAATTTGATCAAATCCACTCGGATGTGTTAGCAGCCCGTTGTTTTAAGCTGACTTAGGCTATGCAGTCCATTATGATACTTAAGTGGTGAACTTGCCTCTTAGTACTGAGTGCTGCCCGATTCTATGTTTATTTCAATAACCAGGGACCTCCTGTATATTGCCGAAACTGAAATTGAACTCACGACCCTATGACCATAGTACAAAGTTCTATTAAAGACTCAATCACGAATTTCTTGGAGTGCTGCAGCAGTTGCCGATGGCAAGGTATCTTAAAACTTCTTAAGATTGTCTTTTAAATCGTAAGTTAGTCCATGTAGAGTCTACCTTAAATAAAAAAAGCAGGTTAAGTGGTTTCATCGTCACGTAAAACACCGTTCAAAGGATAGACAAATGATATTAATACCAATATTGCAAAGTGAAGTGTAAAGATTTTTGCCTAATACCTTGTTCACATTGAATGGTTCGCGATTCTGGAGAGGAGTTAAACTACCCCTTTTCGTAATACGATCTCTCATTAATCCCTGTAATTAAAATAATGCCTCAATTATTGAACTAGAATTGTTATTATCCAATGCTCCCTCAATATACCGAAGGCCGATACAAAACTTCTATTATAACAATTGGCCACATCTGATGTAGGCCAATTGAGCAAAAAATATCAATTATTAAATTTTATTCCATCAATGAATGGCAAGAGAAAGTTTCCCTCTCCTTTTCGCATATATTCTAAGTGCAGCGATTATTGCCTACTCAGCCATATGTTTCCTTAAATCTATGAATACCAAATGGCAGCCTTTTTGGTTAACCTCGTTGGTGGTGGATGATGGTGGATTGGTTGTTCGTATACGTCATTTTATCATTTCCAAATTAACCAGAGATCAAAGGCTATAAGTTTCCTCACAGTCCATTAACTATTTATGATAGTGAAATTGGAAGTACCTACCCCAAAATACTATTGATAAATATTAATAGACAAACAGCCACTTATGGTCCAGAGAGAGTGAGAGAGCTACTTCGGCTATCGTTTGAATGTACTCTATATTCTGAACAGTTAGCATTGTTAGTTATTTACGAATGCCAATCATGTTTTCTCAATAAAGAGTAATTATGGGAAATTATATAGACGAAGAGTGGAACAATTGAAAATGGAAAAACAGCAGACCAGAGGAACAAATAAACGAGACGATTCTTGAGTATCCTTAGTCCTGTGATCATAAGGAATTTCAAATATGTTCCTTCTAGGATAACACAATTGAAACGTATGTTGTCCATAACAATGGAGCTGCTGCTGCTGCAGTCAATGATGGCCCTGGAATTATTAGACGGGGTTTTCTTTGGGGACTACTTAGCAAATGTGCGATTGTGAATTGCATTAGAGAGGGTACCACCATCTCAAGGACTTCAACTAATACTGTTTGTAATAAGTTAGCAAATCATCGTCTTATTCCATACTCACAAAGATGGACATGGGTAAGAAACCCTCGAACTTGTAGAAATATTTCCAGTGTTTTCAATGAATAAAAAAAAGGAGCAACTTTATCGAGAGACGGCCGAACTAGGGGAATAGCCAAGGCATACGCCAGGCACGTACGTTAAGCGTTAAGTGGTTGTAATTTGAGTTGCAAAGAGCAGCAGCCGTGCACCATCAACCCCTCAACCCCTACTACAATCTGGCATTAAGGGTTCTTTCTTCAAATGTAAAGGACCAAAAGTCGAGCAGAGACCAAAGGCAAACTAATTAGATACTACAGTAGGGATAACTGTATTGCGCTCGAAAGGACGAAGGGCATATAGACCCAGACAGAGGGAACGTGGACATTTACTATTCCAAACAACCCTCCTTTCATCCTTGCTAGGAGATTCCATTCGCACAAATGGAATTAAACGTTTTGCAGTTGTCAGTGATTTGCTTAAATGCAGAGCACATAGCACCAAATATGAAACTAAAGTAATTTGCTTTCCAACGAAACGACTAACCTACACTATAAAAAAGTTTACTTGGAGCCAAGGGTTTTTAGGAAATTATCTAGTTTTAAATCTTGGCTCTATACACAGGAAACAAATATATCCAGTGGTAAGTTCGGCCGTGCCGAATCTTAAATACCCACCACCATGAATCAAATATAATAGTTTCCTTTGAAAATTTCAGGGGGTTTGATGACAGATATTTTCCCACGCAGATCAGTTCAACCAGTACATTCCCACAGATGAATGTACAGATTTTACCTATGAAGGCTAGATCAGATTCTGAATTTATAAGAAACTTTTTTTGTTTGAGTTTTAGAGGAATCATAAACACCTCTTGTAAGTGTGCAAGAAAATGATGAAATAACGCCTTGATTTGAACACTAAAATCTGTGGATTTTCATCCCAGTTATTTAAATGACTACGAGAAGTAAAATCTGGAAATTTTGCATTCAGTTTCAAACAATTTTCATGATCAGTGCGCCTTCTATACCCTCAATAAAATGAAATCGGTCTCTATGGAGGCCTTACCAAATGGACCGATAAAATTAAATCATATACACTTTGTTATGGGTCTAAAATGCCAGTATATTTTCAATTTGTGGCAAATCGGATAAAAACTACAATTTCTAGAAACCATAGGAGTTAAATCGGGAGTTCGGTGTAATGGGGGTTATACCAAAACATGGGAGGATACACACAGTATTCAGCACATTTAATTGTAGTTCTAGAATCTAGATCCCAAATCGGAGGGCCGGTTTATAAGGGGGCTATATCAAAAACTGTACCGATACTCAATATATTCGGCACATCTCTTTATGGTCCTAGAATATCTATTGATTTCCAATTTCACGCAAATTGGATAAAAACTACGGATTCTAGAAGCCCAAAAAGTAAATTTGGAGATCGGTCTATATGGGGGCTATATCAAAACATGGACCGATACTCACCCTTTTCGGCATACCTCTTTAAAGTCCTAGAATACCTCTAGATTTCCGATTTGAAGCAAATTGGGTAAAAATTACGGATTCGAGAAGACCAAGAAATAAAATCGGGAGATCGGTCTATATGGTGGTTATATCAAAACATGGACCGGTTCTCGTCATTTTCGGCACACGTTTTAAGGGTCTAGAGTACCTCTAGATTTCAAATTTCAGGTAAATTGGTTTAAAACTATGGATTCTAGAAGCCCAAAAAGTAAAATCGTGAGATCGGTCTATATGGGGGCTATATCAAAACATGGACCGATACATCCCATTTTCCGAACACCTCTTTATGGTCCTGGAATACTCCTAGATTTCCAATTTCAGGCAAATCGGATAGAAAATACACTTTCTAGAAGCCCAAGGCAAAATCGGGAAATCGGTCCATCATGGACCGATAGGCACCATTTTCGGTACACTTTTCGATGGTCCTAAAATACCTCTTGATTTCCAATTTCAGGCAAATTGGATAAAAACTACAGTTTTTATAACCCCAAGACCCATAATTGGGAGATTGGTTTATATGGGGACTATATCAAAACTTGGACCGATATAGCCCATCTTCGAACTTGACTTGCCTGCAAACAAAAGAGGAATCTGCGCCAAATTTCAGGACGATAGCGCCATTATTGAAGGCTGTAGCGTGATTACAACAGACAGACGGACATGTTTATATCGTCTTAGAATTTCTCCCTGATCAAGAATATATATATTTTGTATAGTCGGAAATCGATATCCCGAGTAAAAATTGAGAGATCTAATTTGATACCATTAGATATGAGTAGATCCGAAAAATGGTAAGATCTAATCATATCTAATTACTATGGGATTAGATCTGATCAGATCTCAATATTGGCCTAGATCTAATGTATTAGATATAATTATATCTATCCCTGTATATAGTTGGATCTAAAGTTAGATCTCGTCATATGTGAAATTATATATAATTATATCTAATTCTGTCTCATTATATCAAAGTGAATCTGCTTAGATCTAAAGTGGCCAATTTTGAGATCTAATAATATCTAATTAGATCCGCCAATTTTTATACGGGATTTCGATGTGTTACAAACGGAATGACAAAATATTATACTCCCGTCACCATTCTAAGGGGGTGGGTATAAAAATAATTAACTTTTTAAATAATCTCGGAAGAGTAAGACAGTTAGAAAATTATGGATATTTTTTTTAAATTTTTATTACTTATTTTTTTATACCCTGCGCCACACTGTGGAACAGGGTATTACAAGTTAGTGCATATGTTTGCAACACCCAGAAGGAGATGAGATAGACATAGGGTGTATTTGGCAAAAATGCTCAGGGTGGGCTCCTGAGTCGATATAGCCATGTTCGTCTGTCCGTGAACACATTTTTGTAATCAAAGTCTAGGTCGCAGTTTTAGTCCAATCGACTTCAAATTTGGCACAAGTATGTGTTTTGGCTCAGAATGGAACCCTATTGATTTTGGAAGAAATCAGTTCAGATATAGCTCCTATATATATATTTCGCCCGAGATGGACTTATATGGCCCCAAAAGCCTGAGTTTTACCCTAATTTGCTTAAAATTTTGCACAAGAAAAACAATTAGTACTATAGTCAAGTGTGCCAAATTTTATTGAAATCGGTTCAGATTTAGATATATTTTTCGCCCGATATGGACTTATACGGTTCCAGAAGCCAGAGTTTTACACCAATTTGATTGAAATTTTGCACTAGGTAGTGTAGTAAAGTGTGCCAATTTCGGTTCAGATTTACATATAGCTCCCATATATATCGTTCGCATGATTTACACCCATTTTTGACATATCCCCCATATATATGTTTTTATGATTTCGACAAAAATGGTCAAAATACCAACATTTTCCTTGTTAAATCGCCACTGCTTAGTCGAAAAGTTGTAAAAATGACTCTAATTTTCCTAAACTTCCAATACAAACATATCGAGCGATAAATCCCCATATATATCGTTCACCTGATTTACACTCATATGACCACAGTGGCACATCTTTTAGTCCGATTTAATTGAAATTTTGCACAGGGAGTAGAATTAGCATTGTAGCTATGCGTGCCAAATTTGGTTGAAATCGGTTCATATTTAGATATAGCTCCCATATATAGCTTTCGCCCGATTTACACTCATTTTAGATATATCCCCCATATATATGTTTTTATGATTTCGACAAAAATGGTCAAAATACCAACATTTTCCTTGTTAAATAAATCGCCACTGCTTAGTCGAAAAGTTGTACAAATGACTCTAATTTTCCTAAACTTCTAATACAAATATATCGAGCGATAAATCATAAACAAACTTTTGCGAAAATTTCTTAAAATTGCTTCAGATTTAAATGTTTCCCATATTTTTTACTAACATTGTGTTCCACCCTAGTGCATTAGCCGACTAAAATTTTGAGTCTATAGATTTTGTCTATCAAATTCTGTCCAGACCGAGTGATATTTAAATGTATGTATTAGGGACAAAACCTTATACATAGCCCCCAACACATTTGACGGATGTGATATGGTATCGAAAATTTAGATCTACAAAGTGGTGCAGGGTCCCGCCCGACTTTAGACTATGCTTACTTGTTTTAACTATAAATTTTTGCATCAAACTAAACAGGATTTAAAATAGTTATAGAAAGTGATTGAAGCATAGTATAGCGATTACAAATAGTTTCGTTTTTTATTAAAAAAATTAATTGGATTTTGCAATCAACATCTATTGAATCAATTAAAAATTATTTGAAATTTGGTAATAAAATCAATAAATTTTTTAATCAAGTATTTTTTTGATGCTCAATTAAAACTGTGATTGATACTATCATTTTCGTGATTGAAGACATTTCAATTAAAAAGTTAATTGGGTCAATTAATTTTGTGATTGAATCTAAAAAAAAAAAATTTTTGTATAGGTTAATTTAAAGTGACAGCCCGATTTATTTACTTAGACTATTCAGTCCATTGCCTCTTTAAAATAAAAATTACACGCAAAGAAAAATCCGTTGTTCTTTTGTTACAAGTTTTTTGAATTTCTTCGAAAAGTTCAAACCTTTATCAGAAAACAAACAACTTTTTAACAAACTTTTTATTTTTGCATTTTATTTTACATTGTATTCCAAAATCATAGTCCATGGTTAGGTTAGGTTAGGTTATGTGGCAGCCCGATGTATCAGGCTCACTTAGACTATTCAGTCCATTGTGATACCACAGTGGTGAACTTCTCTCTTATCACTGAGTGCTGCCCGATTCCATGTTAAGCTCAATGACAAGGGACCTCCTTTTTATAGCCGAGTCCGAACGGCGTTCCACATTCCAGTGAAACCACTTAGAGAAGCTTTGAAACCCTCAGAAATGTCACCAGCATTACTGAGGTGGGATAATCCACCGCTGAAAAACTTTTTGGTGTTCGGTCGTAGCAGGAATCGAACCCACGACCTTGTGTATGCAAGGCGGGCATGCTAACCATTGCACCACGGTGGCTCCCAAATCATAGTCCATACTTTTTATATCAATCTCCATTCTTATCTGGCCGTATGTTTTTAATCAGACACATTTTAGGATTTCGTAGTAAAAAACATATAAAATTACATTATTTCCGTTTCCAAAAATTGTATTTTGGCACATCGTTTGTATGAAAGACATCGGCAACAGTGGTTTCGTTTCCTTAAATAAAGTTTCTTTGCATTGGCTTGTGTGTGTGCGCCCAACAAAGTGGTTTATAAATAGAACTGCTTGCGGGAACCGAAATAAACCACGTGGAATTGAGAAACATATGAGGGAAAATTCAACTAGCTACATTTGTATGTTAGTCTTCCTTAAAGTGGATTCGCATCCACGATATCGTTTATCACAAAAATACTAAAACTTCCTTACAGCGGAAAGCAAACAATAAACGACGATTATTATCCTAAAACAAGTAAGGAAAGTTTAAAGTCGAGCGGGGCCGACTATATTATACCCTGCACCACTTTGTAGATCTAAATTTTCGATACCATATCATATTCGTCAAATGTGTTGGGGGCTATAAAGGTTTGTCCCAAATACATACATTTAAATATTACTCGATCTGGACAGAATTTGATAGACTTCTACAAAATCTATAGACTCAAAATTTAAGTCGGCTAATGCACTAGGGTGGAACACAATGTTAGTAAAAAACAAGTAAGAAAAGTCTAAAGTCGGACAGGGCCGACTATATTATACCCTGCACCACTTTGTAGATCTAAATTTTCGATACCATATCATATCCGTCAAATGTGTTGGGGGTTATATATAAAGGTTTGTCCCAAATACATACATTTAAATATCACTCGATCCGGACAGAATTTGATAGACTTCTACAAAATCTATAGACTCAAAATTTAAGTCGGCTAATGCACTAGGGTGGAACACAATGTTAGTAAAAAAAATATGGGAAACATTTAAATCTGAAACAATTTTAAGGAAATTTCGCAAAAGTTTATTTATGATTTATCGCTCGATATATATGTATTAGAAGTTTAGGAAAATTAGAGTCATTTTTTACCACTTTTCGACTAAGCAGTGGCAATTTTACAAGGAAAATGTTGGTATTTTTACCATTTTTGTCGAAATCAGAAAAAAAAAAAAAAAAAAAAAAATATATATATATATATATATATATATATATATATATATATATATATATATATATATATATATATATATATATATATATATATATATATATATATATATATATATATATATATATATATATATATATATATATATATATATATATATATATATATATATATATATATATATATATATATATACATACATACATACACCGAACTCCCGATTTAACTCCTATGATTTCTAGAAATTGTAGTTTTTATCCGATTTGCAACAAATTTAAAATATACTGGCACGTTAGACCCATAACAAAGTGTATATGATTTAGTTTTATCGGTCCATTTGGTAAGGCCTCCATATAGACCGATTTCACTTAATGAGGGTATAGAAGGCACACTGAGCATGAAAATTGCTTGCAAATGAATGCAAAATTGGGATGAAAATCCACAGATTTTAGATTTCAAATCAAGACGTTTTTCATAGATTTCTTGCACACTTACAAGAGATGTTTATGATTCCTCTAAAACTCAAACAAAAAATGGTTCTTATAAATTCAGAATCTGATCTAGTCTTCATAGGTAAAATATTTTTATTTATGGGAAGTGTACTGGTTGAACTGAACCCCCTGAAATTTTCAAAGGAAACTATTATACTTGATTCATGGTGGTGGTGGTATTTAAGATTCGGCCCGGCCGAACTTACTACTGTATATACTTGGTTTTTCTTTTTTTTATTTAGATACAATATGGGAAAGCTTCCTTCACTTTAAACATTTTTAGTTTACATTATATGTATGAATTATATATTAGAAAAAGTTATACACAAATGAAGCATACACTTTTTCTAAATTTTAATTTCCCACTAAATTCGAAAATCCCACAATAAAATTTCGAGAAATATGTATGTTCTGTGGTAAAATTCATACCTTCTGAACTTCCTATGAGGTTAATCCAATTTTTCCATAAAAATAAGAAAGAAAAAATAATTATGTCTAAACAATTGTCTTGAATTTTTCCAAAAATATTTACTTATTTTTGCAATATAGTTTAGTCAAAAATTTCTAAAAATACCTTTTATTTTGAACATTTTAGGAAAATTAGCTTAACTTGAAAAACTTACCTCCACAAGAATTAAAAACTTAACCTTTATTTGAAGTGTTTTTTTATATCTAATCCAGAGTTTCACTAATTCAATAATTTTTATTTATTTATTCCATTATATTGAAACTTATTTTTTTACATCAAGTAAAAATTGCATTACTTCAAGCACATACGATGTTAATCTAGGGTGACAAATTTTAAAGACAAATGCCATAAATTTAATGAAAAACTAAATTTTAAATCGAAGGTGTCGAAACAGCTTTAATCAACATTTCCTTAATATTTATCTATAGATCAAGGAAAATTAAATTTATTTATCTGATAGCTTATTCCTTAATACTATATCAAAGCTTACATTTGATGCTATTTTATCTTCAATTCAAGAAGTCAATATCTCAGTTAAGTTTAGGATTATTTTGCCTTCATTAAGAAAAATTTTCTTTACTTCAAAGGCATACGATTTTACCAGAACCATGCAAAACTCAAAAATAGTGCAAAACTAAATCATAAAACTAAAATTATGAACTAAAATAAAATTTGGAATGACAAATTCTTAATATTAAAATTTAGCCACTATGTTAACCTTTTAAACTTAATCCAAAGATTCAATATAACAATTAATTGAAAGATTTTTTTTACTAAATCCAATTTTATTTGCTAGACATAAGGAAAACTTGCAAATATTTAATACAAAGAATACAACAAACTATGTTTTAATTAAGAGTTGTTTAATTTAATGAAACAGTTTTTTAGTCTATATGTGAAACTTATCTTTAATTCAGAGTTGTTCTACTGAAAAAATATTTTCTTAAAATCAAGAAAAATTTGCCTGATTTTAAAGATTTACAAGGAATTCAAAACTTAATAAACTTAATTTATTTAAAATAATTAACTAAAATTTCATTCAAACTTTATCTTAATACTAAAATTTCAAATAATAACTAATACTTCAAAGTACAATAGTCTTCCTAATTTCAAAAAAAAAACTTTAAATTATAGATGAAACTTCTTCAAAACATATCTAGCTTATACTTGAGTAAATTAATTAGTTAATTTACAGATAAGTTAATTAAAATGAAGTTAATTTTATCTACTTCAGGAACAAATTTTTTTTTTTCGTAGACATGCGTTTTTACAAGAAGTATACAAACTTCTAAGATAAGTATCCCATTTTTTTAACGTTAGTTAAAATATCTTCAATTTAAAGAAATTATTACTCAATATTTTTGAAATTGAACTTTATAAAATTGTGCTGCATAATCGTTAATGTTAAAAATTAACCTATGTGATGACACTCTTTATTCTCGGTTGTCACAAATAGTAGAATTCTAAAATGGTAAAGTTTTTTCTGTGTGGTAGATTGGTAGAATTCTTTATGTTTTGGTAGATTTTGCCATATATGTTATTCCTCTTCAACTAAGACGTACACCAATTTTCAATCGAAATAAAATTTTGACAAAATTTTCACAGAAATAAAATTTTGAAAAAATTTTCTATAGAAATAAAATTTTGAAAAAAAATTCTATAGATATAAAATTTTGACAAAATTTTCTATAGAAATAAAATGTTGACAAAATTTACTATATAAATATAATTTTGACAAAATTTGCAATAGAAATTAAATTTTCATAAAATTGTCGGTAGAAAAATAAAAATTTGAAAAAATTTTCGACAGAAATAACATTTTGAAAAAATTTTCACAGATGTAATTTTTTGACAAAATTTTCTATAGGAATAAAATTTTGACAAAATTTTCCATAACAATATAATTTTGACAAAATTTTGTATTGTAATAAAATTTTGAAAAAATTTTCCATAAAAATAAAATTTTGATAAATTTTACCATAGAAATACCATTTTGAAAAAATTATCTATACAAATAAAATTTGACAAAATTTTTTATCTATAGAAATAAAAAGTTGACAAAATATTCTATAGAAATAACATTTTGACAAATCTCTTTATATTTTATTTATTTATAGTTGATACTAAATTTATAGTAAATATAATATTAGTATAAAGATATAAAAAAGCATTGACAACTGAGGCCATCAGCTAAAATCTCTTTATAGAAATAAAATTTTGAAAAAAATTTCTATAGAAATAAAAATTGAACAAAATTTTGTATAACAATTAAAATTGGACAAAATTTCTTGTTATTTCATACTATCAAAGTCCATTTTCACAGATGTAATTTTTTGACAAAATTTTCTACAGGAATAAAATTTTGACAAAATTTTCCATAACAATATAATTTTGACAAAATTTTGTATTGGAATAAAATTTTAACAAAATTTTCCATAAAAATAAAATTTTGATAAATTTTACCATAGAAATACCATTTTGAAAAAATTATCTATACAAATAAAATTTGACAAAAATTTTATCTATAGAAATAAAAAGTTGACAAAATATTCTTTAGAAATAACATTTTGACAAATCTCTTTATAGAAATAAAATTTTGAAAAAATTTTCTATAGAAATAAAAATTGAACAAAATTTTGTATAAAAATTAAAATTGGACAAAATTTCTTGTTATTTCATACTATCAAAGTCCATTGTGAGTAAGTTCTCCCCTTTTAACAAATTTGTTTGTTTGACAAATTTGTTAAATTTGGTGGATTTGTGGTAAAATATTATTCAAATTTTGGTAGATTATTTTTGGCACGAGTGGTAACCGTGTTTTTATTCCCAATGCAAAGATTGAATATCGAAGGTAATTGAAAGATTTGTTTACTAAATCAAAGTTTATTTGCCCTATACTAACTAAGACCTATGAAATTATATAAAAAATATAAATTTTATTTCAATTAAAATTTCTTTATTTTACAGAATTTATTCCCTAACATTTTGCAGAGTCACTATTTTAAAATTTAGGATGCATAATCTTTAATATTATGCCAATATATTTTTTTCAGTGCACCAAGCAAACGGTACCCAACCATTGATTGTATAGAAATAATAAGAAATGTTGGGCAATCAGCGATTACTGATCCGAGGGGAATTCATCGCATTGTAAATGCGTACAAACACAATGACAAAAGTAGGGAGGGATATGACAAACAATTGAGGACAACAATAGCCAGGGAAAGCGTACACCGTACACAAAGTACGCTCCTTGGACTAAAATTGAATATTAAATGCCAGAGTCACACAGCAAACGAAATTCTTGAGGCCGGGTGGTAAGAATATCGAGGACCATGAACAAACTATACAGAGGAGGGGTGGTTGCTATTACCGCTGTAGCTTCTGCTGCTGATTATGATGATGATGATGATGATGACTGTGATGATGGTGATGGCAATGTGTAATCATAACAAACAAAAGGACACAAAGGACTTCATAATGGCAATGGTGACGACGATGACGATAAAGCTCACATGGCGCTTGGCAACAGCAAACTGTGACTTTGTAAATTTATGCAAGCCTTAGAAATGTAATGACGAATTTCGATCAGGCGGATTTCATCAGCGACGCAATCCATTCATGTTCCTTCTCGTCATCACCTTCATGTGCTCATCCTGACTTGCGACTATGTATGCAGCAAAGTCAAATGTTCATATTTGATGGGGAAGTGAACAGAAAAGCCCTTGTGTTAAGGGATGATTCGATGCAAGTCAATGGAAAAGGTCCATGGAATTACGCAGTTTCCAATGAATTTCTACCAAAAAATTCAACGACTCTCTTGTGATGTTGGTGGTGGTGGTAGCGGCAGTGGTTGTAATGAGTTACTGCTTGTATTGGGAGGGGGGTAGAGATTTTTCAATTGCTTTCAATGAGGTTTCTGATGCAATAACCAACACGTAAATTCGCTTGAACGCAACAGAATAATTTTGTAAAAAGGTAATCAAAAAACAAGTATATACGGCCGTAAGTTCGGCCAGACCGAATCTTATGTACCCTCCACCATGGATTGCGTCGAAACTTCTACGAAAGACTGTCATCCACAAATTTAACTCACATGGTTGTTAAATATCATATACCACCACGTACCAAATTTCAACCAGATCTGATGAATTTTCCTTCTCCAAAAAGCAACGGAGGTCAAATCTGGGGATCGGTTTATATGGGAGCTATATATTAATATGGACTGATAGGAACCAATTCCTGCATGGTTGTTGGATACCCTATATTAACAGCACGTACCAAATTTCAACTGAATCAGATGAATTTTGGTCTTCCAAGAGGCTCCGGAGGTCAAATCTGGTGATCGGTTTATATGGGGGCTATATATAATTATGGACCGATATGGACCAATTTTTGCATGATTGTTAGAGACCATATACTAACACCATGTACCAAATTTCAGCCGGATCGGATGAAATTTGCTTCTCCTAGAGGCTCCGCAAGCCAAATCGGGTGATCGGTTTATATGGGGTTATATAAAGGGTGATTTGTTAAGAGCTTGATAACTTTTTAAAAAAAAAAACGCATAAAAAAACTCCAAAGAGAGTTGCCGGTAGTTTCAAGCGAAACCCTAACCTCTCTCTCCGAGATGCCGCAAATAAGCTGGGTGTATCGTCTACAACCGTGCATCGAGCCAAAAAACGAGCCGGACTATCGACTTACAAGAAGGTAGTGACTCCAAATCGCGATGATAAACAAAATACGACGGCCAAAGCGCGATCCCGGAGGCTGTACACGACGATGCTGACGAAGTTTGACTGCGTGGTAATGGACGACGAAACCTAGGTCAAAGCCGACTACAAGCAGCTTCCGGGACAGGAGTTTTATACGGCAAAAGGAAGGGGAAAGGTAGCAGATATTTTCAAGCACATAGGTTAGGATAGGTTAGGTTAGGTGGCAGCCCGATGTATCAGGCTCACTTAGACTATTCAGTCCATTGTGATACCACATTGGTGAACTTCTCTCTTATCACTGAGTGCTGCCCGATTCCATGTTAAGCTCAATGACAAGGGACCTCCTTTTTATCGCCGAGTCCGAACGGCGTTCCACATTGCAGTGAAACCACTTTGAGAAGTTTTGAAACCCTCAGAAATGTCACCAGCATTACTGAGGTGGGATAATCCACCGCTGAAAAACTTTTTTTTTGGTGTTCGGTCGAAGCAGGAATCGAACCCACGACCTTGTGTATGCAAGGCGGGCATGCTAACCATTGCACCACGGTGGCTCAAGCACATAAAACTATCAAAGTTCGCAAAGAAATATCTGGTCTGGCAAGCAATCTGTACCTGTGGCTTGAAAAGCACCATTTTCATAGCTTCCGGGACTGTCAACCAATAAATTTACGTGAAAGAGTGTTTGAATAAACGTCTGCTGCCTTTCCTGAAGAAACACGGTTGGCATCTTGCCATTATGGTAAAAAGGCCATGGAGTGGTACGCCGCCAACAACGTGCAGGTGGTTCCCAAGGACAAGAACCCTCCCAACACGCCAGAGCTCCGCCCAATTGAGAAATACTTTGCTATTGTCAAGCGGAACCTAAAGAAGACCAAAAAAACTGCTAAGGACGAGCAGCAGTTCAAGGCAAACTGGCTTTCTGCGGCGAAGAAGGTGGACAAGGTGGCTGTACAAAATCTGATGGCAGGTGTCAAGCGTGA
Organism: Haematobia irritans; assembly: GCF_050003625.1. Lineage (NCBI taxonomy): Eukaryota > Metazoa > Arthropoda > Insecta > Diptera > Muscidae > Haematobia > Haematobia irritans. The sequence goes on along the minus strand of NC_134400.1, from coordinate 52,274,894 downwards.
GGCCCGGCAATTCGGATTTGGAAAAGCGAAAGCCTAACTGAATATTTTTCCTGAATTTTATATTAATTGAACTTGAAAAAGAAATTTAATTTGATTTTTTAAATAAACGATTTCACCGATTTACACGCGTTTTCCCTTGACCAAATTTTGACCGTATCACCCTTTATATATTATGGACCGATGTGGACCATGGTGGTTGTTAGAGACCATATACTAACACCATGTACCAAATTTCAGCCGGATCGGAATAAATTTGCTTCTTTTAGAGGCTCCGCAAGCCAAATCGGGGGATCGGTTTATATGGGGTTATATAAAGGGTGATTTGTTAAGAGCTTGATAACTTTTTTAAAAAAAAAACGCATAAAATTTGCAAAATCTCATCGGTTCTTTATTTGAAACGTTAGATTGGTCCATGACATTTACTTTTTGAAGATAATTTCATTTAAATGTTGACCGCGGCTGCGTCTTAGGTGGTCCATTCGGAAAGTCCAATTTTGGGCAACTTTTTCGAGCATTTCGGCCGGAATAGCCCGAATTTCTTCGGAAATGTTGTCTTCCAAAGCTGGAATAGTTGCTGGCTTATTTCTGTAGACTTTAGACTTGACGTAGCCCCACAAAAAATAGTCTAAAGGCGTCAAATCGCATGATCTTGGTGGCCAACTTACCGGTCCATTTCTTGAGATGAATTGTTCTCCGAAGTTTTCCCTCAAAATGGCCATAGAATCGCGAGCTGTGTGGCATGTAGCGCCATCTTGTTGAAACCACATGTCAACCAAGTTCAGTTCTTCCATTTTTGGCAACAAAAAGTTTGTTAGCATCGAACGATAGCGATCGCCATTCACCGTAACGTTGCGTCCAACAGCATCTTTGAAAAAATACGGTCCAATGATTCCACCAGCGTACAAACCACACCAAACAGTGCATTTTTCGGGATGCATGGGCAGTTCTTGAACGGCTTCTGGTTGCTCTTCACTCCAAATGCGGCAATTTTGCTTATTTACGTATTGCTCACTTGGTCGATTATGTAGACCATAAATCGGACGTAAAGCGCGAAACACATTTCGAACCGAACACTGATTTTGGTAATAAAATTCAATGATTTGCAAGCGTTGCTCGTTAGTAAGTCTATTCATGATGAAATGTCAAAGCATACTGAGCATCTTTCTCTTTGACACCATGTCTGAAATCCCACGTGATCTGTCAAATACTAATGCATGAAAATCCTAACCTCAAAAGAATCACCCTTTATAATTATGTGAACCAATTTTTGCATGGTTGTTAGAGACCATATACTAACACTATGTACCAAATTGCAGCCGGATCGGATGAAATTTGCTTCTCTTAGAGGCCTCGCAAGCCAAATTTGGGGGTCCGTTTATATGGGGGCTATACGTAAAAGTGGACCGATATGGCTCATTTGCAATACCATCCGACCTATATCAATAGAAACTACTTGTGCCAAGTTTCAAGTCGATAGCTTGTTTCGTTCGTGATTTCAACAGACGGACGGACGGACATGCTCAGATCGACTCAGAATTTCACCAAGACCCAGAATATATATACTTTATGGAGTCTTAGAGCAATATTTCGATGTGTTACAAACGGAATGACAAAGTTAATATACCCCCATCCTATGGTAGAGGGTATAACAAGTAAGTAAAGTCTAAAGTCGGAGGGAGCCGACTATATTACACCCTTCACCACTATGTGGACAAACATTTGTGCTACCATCTCAACTACGAGGGCAGTTCGGAAACTTCTTAGCCAAGCACAAAAACGGAAAAAAGTTACGTGTTTTGGAAACTTCCATCTCTGTTATGAACACATGTTAAATTTTGTTTAAATTTTCGATTTGGCAACTCCTTCATGTAGAAACGGGTATTCAAAAAAGACGCATCTGCAATTTTTTTTTTCAATGAAAAAATTAGAAATGCGTGCTGTCATAAAATATTTACATAAAAAAGGTTTATCGGGACAAGAAATTCATAATGATATGGTGAATGTGTTAGGTGAAAGTGCTCCTTCATATGCAACAGTAAAAAATTGGGTTGTTGAATTTAAACGTGGTCGTACAAGCATGAACCACGTAGTGGACGTCCAAAAACAGCAACAACAACAGAAATTGTAGCCAAAGTGCATGACATGGTATTAAATGATCGACGAATAAAAGTGCGTGAAATTGCTAATATCATGGGCATCGCAAATGATCGAGTCCATTTAATTTTGCATGAACAACTACAGATGAAACAGTTTGCTTCAAGATGGGTGCCGCATTTGTTAACAGTCGATCAAAAACGCATAAGAATGAACATTTCTCAAGCTTGTTTGGATCGTTTTAAGCGAAATAAAATGCATTTTAAGCGTCGTTTCATAACTGTTGGTGAGACATGGATCCACCCCTATACTCCAGAGACAAAAGAACAATCCAAACAATGAAGCTGAATGAAGTGCTCCAAACAATTCAATCGCCTGGTAAGGTTATGGCAACGGTTTTTTGGGACTTCAAAGGTATTTTATTGATTGACTATCTGCAAAAGGGTAAAACAATAAATTCAGAGTACTAGCGCACAAGAGTGTTTTAACAATGGCTAAAATCAACGAATTAAAGTGCGAGTTGCTTGACCACCCACTTTATTCTTCTGATTTAGCTCCCAGTGACTTTTACTTGTTCCAAAATCAATAGCGATTGTCTTTGTTCCACAAAACGTTACCATCAGCGTGACTCACGCGTGAGTCACGAAAATGTTCGTGAGTCACGACAATTTCGTGTCACGTGCACACCTCTACTCTCTAGTCAATTGGAGGAAAATCCCATTGCAAATGGGTCTAAAATATGAAATAGTCTACCCTATTTTCCCAACTCTGGTGTACATATATATGGGAGCTATATATAATCTGAACCGATTTTGACTAAATTTGGCATGCATAGTTAGAATAATAAATCTGCTATCTCTGCAAAATTTCACGTAAATGGGAGTATAACTCTGGCCACGTGGTATTTTGAGTGTAAATCGGTCGAAAGTCATGGCTTTTGAGGCCATATAAGTCCAAATCGGGCGAAAGATATATATGGGAGCTATATCTAAATTTGAACCGATGTTAACCAAATTTGGTACACTTACCGATACTATTAAACGTACAAAAAAAAATTGAACCACACCACGTCAAAACTCTGGCTTCTGAAGCCATATAAGCCCAAATCGGACGAAAATCTGAACCGTTTTGAATCAAATTTACCAAGCATTGGTAGAATGTTAATTCTACTCTCTATGCAAAATTTCACGAAAATCGGTAGTAAACTTTGGCCTCTGTGGTCATATGAGTCTAATCGGAAGAAAGATATATATGGGAGCTATATCTAAATCGGAACCGATTTGGCTGATATTTTGCAAGTTTTTCGAGACTCATAAAATATTCGGATGTACGGAGTTTGAGGAAGATCGGTTGATATACACGCCAATTATGACCAGATCGGGGATAAATATATATGACAGCTATATCTAAATTTGAATCGATTTTTTTCCAAAATAGCGATTGTCTTTGTCCAAAAAAACGACCCTATGCCAAATTTGAGGACGATCGGACTTAACCTGCGAGCTGTACTTTGCGCACAAAAATACATGAACAGACAGACGGACGGACAGACAGACGGACATCGCTAAATCGACTCAGAATTTAATTCTAAGGCGATCGGTATACTAAACGATGGGTCTCAGACTTTTCCTTCTTGGCGTTACATACAAATGCACAAACTTATTATACCCTGTACCACAGTAATGGTGAAGGGTATAATGGATGAATATGCTGCACAATGGGCAGTGTGTGGCAATGAAGGCAAACGCTGAAATTAATATTTTATAGACAAGCATCTAAATACTCATAAGACGTAGAGAAAAAATGGCAACCATAACCATACACTAAAAAATATAGTCCTAATACGAAAGATTATACAACCAAAATTTTAGGGCACGCACACAATATTAAGGACAAATTTCTCTAAAATAAAGAAATGTTAATTAAAATAAAAGTTCATTATCTTTGCTTTAAAAATGTCGCATTTACTTGACCCTTGTTAGCTTTAGCATTGCAATAATGTCAAAGGGCTTCTTCCACCATCATCATCCCATTGTGCACTGTTGCCAACTACATTTACATCTAAGCGAAACAAAAAAAAAAGCATGGAGGGTTGATTTAACACTCGGGCTTTCTACGTACGCTAAAACAGCCGTGTGGTCCTTTGTGGTATATTGCGCACAACAGCACACTTTCGAGCCGGAGAAAGAAGGAAATCTAACAAAATGTTTGCCTAGCAACAAGCTGGAATCTTTTCGTATTTTATGAACATTTTTGTTGGTTGGTCGGTTGGTTATCTGGTTGGTTTGGTATGTTTTCCAAAATTGATTCAAAAATTGAAATACCAAATAAAGTATAAATGAATCCGATATTGTTTTCATATCATCTGTTCCTGTGTGGTGCCTTTACCTCTGGATTACATAGAGCCCAGGCGGCATGGCCTGAGTGGGTATGAAAACCTGGGAAAAAGGGGGTTGCAATTTATGGAGTTTCATGTTTCGTCGTTGCTGTCAGTTGTTGGTCGGTTGGTTGGTTGTTTATGGCTTGGCTTCCGTATAGGAAATGGAAAATTCCATTCATATTTTTTTAAGTGAACATATTTGGTTTGCAATGGAAATCCAATAACAGATTCAAGTAAATTTCAATTCTCAGCGCAGTTACTATGGCATTTTAATTGATTGTTATGATGTGGTGGTATTTATTTTACATCGATCCTAAGGCATTTCAATTGAATGGGATTTCGGAGAAGAAGGTCCCATTTCAATTACCCAAACATCAAAGATTGCTTATTTATGTCTGAAGCTTTAATATGGTCCACGGGTGTTTTTAGTCAATCTTAAGTTCAATTCGATTTTAAATCTGAAACCAAAAAATGTTTGCCTGAAATTGATCTCTCTCTCTGTAATATTCTTCAAGTGGTTTCATACACAATGTGCCATGCCGTTCGAACTAGAATTATAGACATAGAAAAGTCTCGGAATGAAGGGTTAGCCGCCACCTGTATCACAGATATTATTCTGCATGTTTTGAATGAATAATTATATTAATACGAAACTTTTTTGTATGTGAAAGCTTATGTGTTTTCCTGTAACTGTGTATTCAAAGATCGAAATCTTTAACATCATTTTAGTTTTAGCCACACGGAAAAATATTGAATTTATATGAAATATTATGCAACCTTAATTTTAGGAACGTAATTTAGACAACATTAAGGAAAACTGCTTTAAAATAAAAAAAATGTTAATCAAAACATGTATATACAGCAGCAAGTTCGGTCGGGCCGAATCTTATATACCCACCACCATGAATCAAATATTATAGTTTCCTTTCAAATTTCAGGGGGGTTTGATGACATATATTCTCCCAACGAAAGCAGTTCAATCAGTACACTTCCCGAAGATAAATGTAAATATTTTACCTGTGAAGAATATATCAGATTCTGGATTTATAATTACCATTTTTGTTTTTTTAGAGGAATCATTAACATCTCTCGTAAGAGTGCAAGAAAATGATGAAATAACGCCTTGATTTGAAATCTTAAAAATAAAATAAATAAAAATATACATAATATTTTCACCCCCATTATTTAAATGATTACGAAATTGTACATTCAGTTTTAAGCAATTTTTATGATCAGTGCGCCTTCTATACCCTCAAGAAGTGAAATCGGCCTTACCAAATGGACCGAAAGGAACTAAATCCGATACACGGTTTTGTGAGTCTAAAATACCAGTATATTTGTAATTTCAGGCAAATCGGATAAAAACTACGGTTTCTAGAAACCCAAGGAATTAAATCGGAAGATTGGCTTTATGGGAGCTATACTAAAATATGGACCGATACTCACCGTTTTCGGCACACCTCTATATAGTCCTAAATTCCTTCTAGATTTACAATTTCAAGCAAATTACATAAAAACTACGGTTTCTACACGCAAAAAAATAATTCTTTCCTCCCAAACGAAATTTTAAACAAACAAAGTTCGTTTCTCATTTGCTTTTCGTTGAAACGAAGTGTATTTGGAAGAAAAGTATATACATTTTGTGATAAACGTTTATTCTTTTCCAGGATGTAATAACAATTTCATAAAGACTAACTCAAAAAATTTTTTTTCTGGCTAATTGGATTTTCCCTCACATCTTTCTCACTTCCACGAAGTTTTTTAGTTCTTACTACCTGTTTCTGTAATACAAACAATGTAGAAGAAATTATACGATTTTATAAATTTTTAATTTTTTTTTACCTTTCGCCTGGACGGAGAATCGAACCGCGGACCATGTAATTTGTAAGCCAACATACTATCCACTGAGCTATGTAGTCGTTATTGTCATCAATAGACAATTACCCATATAAGTTATATTTATATAGCATAGCTTGCGGCGCCCACAAGCCGATTAAACAAAGTTTATTTTACAGAAAAATACATTTAGTTGGACCCCGTGGAGCAGTGGTTCCTACGTCCGACTTGCATGCCAAGGGTCGTGGGTTCGATCCCTGCTTCGACCAAAGTTTTTTTTTTTACATATATTCCAGATAATGTCGGAAGATTCCGAAAAAATGTTCAACATTACATTCTACTATATTAAATTTTTACTATGAACTTTAAAATGTGTCTTATTAAAGGCCTAAAGTCAGAAAAGAACAGTGTTTGAGATAAACGAAATGGACTGTGTTTTTGGTTCAAAAATAATTTTTTTATTGAAAAAAAAAAAAAATTGTAACAAACGATTTTTTTTGGTGATAAAAGTGTATACTTTTCGAAGCAATTCAAAAAACTCTAACAAAAGAAAAACGTTTTCGGTACACGTTTTCCAAACGTTTTTTTCTTTGCGTGTAGATACCAAAATAATAAAATCCTTTTTTATACACCTACACTAATAGAAAAAGTTTCGTTATATTAACGAAATGTGTCGCTGAAAGTCAGCCAATGAAACAAATTCGTAAATATAATGAATTTTTTCGTTAATATAACGAATTTTCTGCCAATAAACGCACCGTTTCGTACTAATAACGAATATTTTCATTGTATTAATGAAAATGTTTCGTTATATCAATGAACATTTTTCGTTGACTGACTTTTAATGAAATTTTCTTTGTGTGTATTTATAGTCCTGAAACCTCCAGATTTACAATTTCAGGCGAACTGAACAACAACTAAGGTTTCTACAAGCCCATAAATTAAAATCGGGAGATCGGTCGATATGGGGGCTATATTAAATACACGCCATATTCGGCACACGTATTTGTGGTCCTACAATACCTCTAAATTTCCAATTTCACGCAAATTGGATAAAAATTACGGTTTCTGTAAGCTCAAGAAATAAAATCGGGGAATCGGTCTATATGGGGGCTATACCAAAACATGGACCGATACTCACCATTATTGACACACCTCGTTATGTTTCTAAGATACATCTAGATTTGTAATTTCAGGCAAATTGGGTAAAAACTACAGATTATAGAAGCCTAAGAAATTAAATCGGGAGATCGGTCTATTTTGGGGCTATACCAAAACATGGACCGATACTCACCATTTTTGGCACACCTCTTTGTGGTCCTAAAATACCTCTAGATTAAGTGAACATATTTTATTTTGGCACACCTCTTTGTGGTCCTAAAATACCTCTAGATTTCCAATTTCAGGCATATTTAAGTTAAAATGAACTCATTGTGAAGAAAGTTGAACTTCGTATAGCGCCAAAGACATTTTTATTTGTTTGAATGATGTGATTTTCGTAGAAATTAGGTAGAATGCATTCCGTATATTAGTTAACATTTTCCTATATTTATGTACCACTATACTACAGAATGAAAAAATTTAACTGAATTGAATTCATATATGGAATGATTTTATTGAACTTTTTTCATTCATTTGGACAAATCTTACATATTTGTGGTAAACCTTTTACTTCAAAGTTAGATCTGCTTACCTTCGTTTTTAAATACAATTTTATGTATTTATATAAGCAATTTTTTCTTCAATAAAAGACATGTTTTATTAATATATTAAATATATTTATTTAGAATCAACAGCATCGACTGGCCTTGAAATATTAATTATTATTATTTTTCTTCTTGTAGTACCTTTCACTTTGAATAATTTGCTGCCTAGCAATTTTGTCCACCTTCTACAATTTCAATACCTACATATATAAACAAAAAAATCCAAAAACAATTTTTTCACAAAAGGTTAGCGTCACTGAATATTACCTGTTAATTGAAGATTCCAAAATGAAGTTGAATGAAGGGGTTGTTATTCTGTTGGTGTTTTGTTTTTTATAAACCAATTTTCAAAAAACGAACATTTTTCTCACTAATTTAAAATAACAAATATTTTCTATATTTTATTTGTTTTTTATAATATTATTTTACTATATTATTTTTTAACAATCTCTCCGTATACCATAACAACGCGATTCCAACTAAAAAAACAACCCACGCGCAAACATATCGATTACATCAAAGACAGGTATCGATTACAGGTAGATAAAAGAAATGTAGGAAATTTTCCTATATTCTAAGAAGTGTGTTTCCTTAAGTTTTGAAAGGATTGAATACTTCTTAGTACGAATGAACTAAAATATTTTTCTATGCCAAGTGTTATTCGTATGTATGATAAGCTTTCTATAATAAAGGAAGTCAGAATTATCATTTTATATTCTTATATATATTATATCTTACTAAATTTGAGGAAACTTGGTTTTAGTTCGGTTTTTGTTTATTTTTACGAATGATTTGTTATCAGTGAATAAAATTTTCTTGTTCAGTAGTAAATTCTTATACCCAGCGAAGAAAACAGTATTAGTAAAATTCCATGACCTATTCTAGTTTATGAACTATTCCTAACTGCTTTCAGTTTAGGATTTTTTTACTGAAACAAGTAAATTTTATTATTTCACACAAAATATTAACTGAGTGGAAATAAAATGGCTAAACTAAATTGATGAACATTTTTTCCTTTAGTTTCGAAGACACTTTTTTCTGGGTGTACGGTTTCTATTAGCCGTAGACCTCAAATAGGGAGGTCGGTTTATATAGGGACTATATCAAAACCTGGACCGATATAGCTTATCTTCGAACTTGACCTGCCTGCAGACAAAAGACAAGTTTGTCCAAAATTTCAGCACGATTGCTTCATTATTGAAGACTGTAGCGTGATTACAACAGACGGCCAGAGAAACAGACAGACAGACGGACATGATTATATCGTCTTAGAATTTCTCCCTGATCAAGAATATATACTTTTTATAGTCGGAAATTGATATGTCGGTTTGTTACAAACGGAATGATAAACTTATTATACCCCCGTCACCATTCTATGGTGGTGTGTATAAAAATCTTTATATTTTAGCATCAAATTTGTTATAAATGTAAAAAAAATGTATATCTAATATTATTATATATAACAAGTATATACGGCCGTAAGTTCGGCCAGGCCGAAGCTTATGTACCCTCCATCATGGATTGCGTAGAATCTTCTTCTAAACACTGCCATCCACAATCGAATTACTTAAGTTGCGGTTACGCTTGCCGATGGCAAGGTATCTTAAAACCTCCTAACACCATCTTCTAAATTGTATGTAAGTCCATACGTGGTATATATTAAATCAAAAAAGATCGATCCAATACGTATATAATTCAGTTTGACAAAGTAGACATACAATTTTGACAAAATTTTCTACACAAATAAAATTTTAACAAAATTTTCACAAAATTTTCTACAGAAATAAAATTTTAACAAAATTTTCTATAGAAATAAAATTTTCACAAAATTTTCTATAGAAATAAAAATTTTGCAAAATATTCTATAGAAAGAAAATTTTGACAAAAATTTCTACAGAAATAAAATTTTAACAAAATTTTCTATAGAAATAAAATCTTGGTAGATTATTTGTGGCTCGAGTGGCAACCATGATTATGAACCGAATAAAATTTGAACAAAATTTTCTATAGAAATAAAATTTTGACAAAATTTTCTATAGAAATAAAATTTTGAAAATGATGAAAATTTTATTATGAACCGAATAAAATTTTAACAAAATTTTCTCTAGAAATAAAATTTTTACAGAATTTTCTATAGAAATAAAATTTTGACAAAATTTTCTATAGAAATAAAATTTTGGTAGATTATTTTTGGCTCTAGTGGCAACCATGATTATGAACCGATATGGACCAATTTTTATGTGATTGGACCAATTTTGGTATGATTGTTAGCGACCATATACTAACACCACGTTCCTAATTTGAACCGTATTGGATGAATTTTGCTCCTCCAAGAGGCTCCGGAGGTCAAATATGGAGAACGTTTTATATGGGGGCTATATATAATTATGGACCGATATGGACCAATTCTGGCACGGTTGTTAAAGATCATATACTAACACCATGTTCCAAATTACAACCTGCTTGGATGAAATTTGCTTCTCTTGGAGACTTCGCAAGCCAAATCTGGGGATCGGTTTATATGGGGGCTATATATAATTATGAACCGACGTAGACCAATTTTTGCATGGTTGTTAGAGACCATATACCAACATCATGTACCAAATTTCAGCCGGATCGGATGAAATATGCTTCTGTTAGAGGCTCCACAAGCCAAATCTGGGGATCGGTTTATATGGGGGTTATATATAATTATGGACCGATGTGGACCAATTTTTGCATGATTGTTAGAGACCATATACCAACATCATGTACCAAATTTCAGCCGGATCGGATGAAATTTTCTTCTCTGTGAGGCTCCACAAGCCAAATCTGGGGATCGGTTTATATGGGGGCTATATATAATTATGGACCGATGAGGACCAATTTTTGCATGGCTATTAGAGACCATATACCAACACCATGTACCAAATTTCAGCAGGATCGGATGAAATTTGCTTCTCTTTTAGGCTCCGCAAGCCAAATCTGGGGATCGGTTTATATGGGGGCTATATATAATTATGGACCGATGTGAACCAATTTTTGCATGGTTGTTAGAGACCATATACCAACACCATGTACCAAATTTCAGCAGGATCGGATGAAATTTGCTTCTCTTTTAGGCTCCGCAAGCCAAATCTGGGGATCGGTTTATATGGGGGCTATATATAATTATGGACCGATGTGGACCAATTTTTGCATGGTTGTTAGAGACCATATACCAACACCATGAACCAAATTTCAGCCGGATCGGATGAAATATGCTTCTGTTAGAGGCTCCACAAGCCAAATCTGAGGGTCCCTTTATATGGGGGCTATACGTAAAAGTGGACCGATATGGCCCATTTTCAATACCATCCGACCTACATCGATAACAACTACTTGTGCCAAGTTTCAAGTCGATAGCTTGTTTCGTTCGGAAGTTAGCGTGATTTCAACAGACGGACGGACGGACGGACGGACATGCTTAGATCGACTCAGAATTTCACCACGACCCAGAATTTATATACTTTATGGGGTCTTAGAGCAATATTTCGATGTGTTACAAACGGAATGACAAAGTTAATATACCCCCATCCTATGATGGAGGGTATAATAATATATAAACCAACCTATTATTGAAAAATAATGTAGGGATTTTACGTATAGGGAAATCGGGGAACCTCTCTTCAAGTTTCAAAATGTCGACCAAAAGGGAGGCCCACATTTCAGGCCAAATAACCGAAGAAAAGTTTTGGGATTCTTTCTAGAAAAATCTGATTAGTTTCAAAACTTCCCTCACGTCATTTGAAGTTTTCCAGTAAATCGAAGAAGTTCAGTAAAAACCAAGTATATACAGTAGTAAGTTCGGCCGGGCCGAATCTTAAATACCCACAACAATGAATCAAATATAAAGTTTTCTTTGAAAATTTCAGGGGGGTTTGATGACAGATATTCTCCCAAGCAGACCAGTTCAACCAGTATGCTTCCCGAAGATAAATTTATAGATTCTACCTATGAGAACTAGATCAGATTCGGGATTTATAGGAACCAATTTTGTTTAATTATTAGATAAATCATAAACATATCGTGTAAATAATGAAATAAAACCTTGATTTGAAATATTAAATCTGTAGAATTTACCGCCATTATTTAAATTATTACGAGGAGTAAAATCTGGAAATTTTACTTTCAGTTTCAAGCAATTAGTGCGCCTGCTATACCCTCAAGAGGTATATAGCATATTGGACCGGTAAAAATAAATGCGATACAGATTTTTTAGGGTCTAAAATACCAGTATATTAACATTTTCGAGCAAATCGGATAAAAACTACGGTTTCTAGATGCCCAAGGAGTTATAAGGGGGCTATACAAAACATTGGCTCGATACACACCATATTTGGCAGACATATTTGTGGTCCCAAAATACCTAGGTTTCCAATTTCAGGCAAAGTGGATGAAAACTACAGATTCTAGCAGCCCAAGAAATAACTTCGGGAGGTAGGTCTATATGGAAGCTATACCAAAACATAGACCAATTCTCACCATTTCCGACACACCTCTTAAAAGTCCTCAAATACCTCTAGAATTCAAATTTCAGACAAATTGGGTAAAAACTACGAATTCTACAAGCCCATGAAGTAAAATCTGGAGATCGGTCTATATGGGGGCTACACCAAAACATGGACCGCTACACCCCATTTTCGACACACCAATTTGTGGTCCTAAAATACCTCTTGATTTTCAATTTCAGCAAATCGGATTGTAAATACAGTTTCTAGACGCCCAAGAAGTAAAATCAGGAGATCGGTCTATATGGGGGCTATACCAAAACATGGACCGATACACCCCATTTTCGACACACCAATTTGTAGTCTTAAAATACCTCTAGATTTCCAATTTCAAGCAAATAGGATTGTACCCAGCAAAAACTGGGTAAGCACTAGTGATTCTTTCAGTAATCAAAAAGTTACTACTTGCAGTATTACCTGGGATTTAAAAATAATAACTTACCTCTGTAGGCAAAAAGTGATTCTTTCTATTAATACCGGTAATCAAAATCATATCTTGAGGTCCGGGTTCGGCTCTACAGTGGGCACCGTTAATAGTAGCGATAAGTAATGCCAAATTACATTTCAGTAAAAATTGTCAATAAAATATACCTTTGTTTTCTAAAGTTGTATAGTACATGAGTTATATTACAAAATAACATTCAATGATCCATGTCCTGGAGCGTGGTATAGTGTATTGGATTACAAAAAATAACCGGGGTGAGTTCGCACCTTTTGGATATCTTTATGCTAAAGATATTATTTTTGGAGAGCTGGTATGCTTGCGAAGAAGTACTTATTTTTCAACTGCTGGTATGCTTGCACGGAAGTACTTTCCTCCAATGTCATGCCCGTGTAAAAGTATTACTACTGATATATGTACTAGGAAGTTGCTACCAATTTGGCGCAGGCATACTTGTACTCATACCTGGTAATAGGAGTTTTTGCTGGGTAAATACAGTCTCTAGACGCCCAAGAAGCAAAATGGTCCTAAAATACCTCTTGATTTTCAATTTCAGGCAAATCGGATTGTAAATACAGTTTCTAGACGCCCAAGAAGTAAAATCAGGAGATCGGTCCATATGGGGGCTATACCAAAATATGGACCAATACTGACCATTTTCGACACATCTCTTTATGATCCCAAAATACCTCTAGATTTCCACTTTCAGGCAAATCGGATTGTAAATATAGTTTCTAGAAGCCCAAGAAGTAAAATCGGGAGATCGGTCTATATGGGGGCTATACCAAAACATAGACCGATACCCCCCATTTTGGACACATCATTTTGTGGTCTTAAAATACCTCTAGATTTCCACTTTCAGGCAAATCGGATTGAAAGTACACTTTCTAGACACCCAAGAAACAAAATCGGGAAATCGGTCCATATGTGGGCTATACCAAAACATGGACCGATAGCACCATTTTCGGTACATTTTTTGGTCCTAGATTTCCAACTTCAGGCAAAATGGATAAAAACTATGGGTTATATAAGCCAAAGAACACTGCAAACAAAAGACGAATCTGTGCCAAATTTTAGGACTATTGAAAGCTGTAGCGTGATTACAACAGACGGACAGAGGGACTTGCTTACATTGTCTTAGAATTTCTCCCTTATCAAGAATATATATATATATATATATATATATATATATATATATATATATATATATATATATATATATATATATATATATATATATATATATATATATATATATATATATATATATATATATATATATATATATATATATATATATATATATATATATATATATATATATATATATATATATATATATATATATATATATATATATATATATATATATATATATATATATATATATATATATATATATATATACTTTATATAGTCGGAAATCGATATTTCGATGTGTTACAAACGGAATGACAATCTTATTATACCCCCGTCAACATTCTATGGTGGTGGATATAAAAAGTCGGACAAAAACAAATATTAATAAATTATGCAGCGTATCTTGGTCTAGTGACCAACCGTAACCTTACACAAAAAGTCAAGCAAATCGGAGAACATAAGCCCAATTTTCAAAAGGTCGAACATGGGCAAGGTCTCTCACACCCTGCCTCCTACATCGTTGAAATTAAGTTTTTTCACTGTACTTTAAGCAAATCGGACAAAGGGGAGACCTCCACCAAATATCGAAATCATCCAGCAAAAAAAAATTGGAAGTTGTTCTAAAGGCACAACTTTAAAAGCACTTCCAAAAATGTCCTCCCAAAGATGTTCTTTATTTTAACTACACAAGAAGTTCTTTTAGTTCTCAATATATATATATATATATATATATATATATATATATATATATATATATATATATATATATATATATATATATATATATATATATATATATATATATATATATATATATATATATATATATATATATATATATATATATATATATATATATATATATATATATATATATATATATATATATATATATATATATATATATATATATATATATATATATATATATATATATATATATATATATATATATATATATATATATATATATATATATATATATATATATATATATATATATATATATATATATATATATATACTTTATATAGTCGGACATCGATATTTCGATGTGTTACAAACGGAATGACAATCTTATTATACCCCCGTCAACATTCTATGGTGGTGGATATAAAAAGTCGGACAAAAACAAATATTAATAAATTATGCAGCGTATCTTGGTCTAGTGACCAACCGTAACCTTACACAAAAAGTCAAGCAAATCGGAGAACATAAGCCCAATTTTCAAAAGGTCGAACATGGGCAAGGTCTCTCACACCCTGCCTCCTACATCGTTGAAATTAAGTTTTTTCACTGTACTTTAAGCAAATCGGACAAAGGGGAGACCTCCACCAAATATCGAAATCATCCAGCAAAAAAAAATTGGAAGTTGTTCTAAAGGCACAACTTTAAAAGCACTTCCAAAAATGTCCTCCCAAAGATGTTCTTTATTTTAACTACACAAGAAGTTCTTTTAGTTCAATTTTTTATAACTGACTGTTTTCATTTTTGTACTGGTAATTTTAAATTCTTTTGTTTTAAATATGTTAAAAACAGAATACACTAATAGACAAAATTGCGTCTCACAATCGTGAACGGACGGCGACAAAATGAAACGGAAACGTTCACAAAAACACGATTTCGTCCACGAGCGTTCACGATTTCAGAACGGCATTCGTTTTTCTTTGGCCATGAAAAGTCTTAAAATAAGCGTTAGACGTTTTTATGGCAACTCCGCCGGTGGTGCTATGCGTCTTACCACACTGTTAGGTTAGGTTAGGTGGCAGCCCGATGTATCAGGCTCACTTAGACTATTCAGTCCATTGTGATACCTCATTGGTGAACTTCTCTCTTATCACTGAGTGCTGCCCGATTCCATGTTAAGTTCAATGACAAGGGACCTCCTTTTTATAGCCGAGTCCGAACGGCGTTCCACATTGCAATGAAACCACTTAGAGAAGCTTTGAAACCCTCAGAAATGTCACCAGCATTACTGAGGTGGGATAATCCACCGCTGAAAAACTTTTTGGTGTTCGGTCGAAGCAGGAATCGAACCCACGACCTTGTGCAAGGCGGGCATGCTAACCATTGCACCACGGTGGCTCCCACACTGTTAACACGTATAGTACAAAAAACACAGGTTCGAATCATGGTAGCGGAATTCTTTTCTTAATTTTGTTTATAAATTCGTAACCATTACGTTTTCAGATCATGAACGCTGGTTGTTATTTTGACAACGTATGGTGTCATTTTAACGTTGTCAGATTGACCCCGTCTGTTCTCAGTTTGACAACACATGTATCTTGATTCACTTTCGTGAACGGATCGTTTTGAAATGCTCACGTCGTTCACGATTTTTTTCTAGGGTGTAACAATTAATTAAGTGGTACAAGTTATTAAAATTTTGTTGAAAAAAAGCAAAATTTATTCTAGAAAAAATCCAATTTTTTTAAATATTTTATGTCAGACGTTACGGACTAGCGTTAGGATGCATTACAAACCGTAAAATGCTAAAAAATATATACTTTTTAGCAAAATATCACAACACTTTTAATTCACATCCCAAACACAAAGAAAAAAAAAAACGTTTGGAAAACATGTTCGGTACATGTTTTCAAAACGTTTATCTTTTGTTAGATTTTTTGAATTCCTTCGAAAAGTAAACACTTTTATCACCAAAAAAAATCGTTTGTTACAAAATTTTTATAATAATAAAAGTTATTTTAGAACCAACAACACATTCCATTTCGTTTATATCAAACACTGTTCTTTTCTGACTTTAGGTGTTTAATAAGACACATTTTACAGTTCATAGTAAAAATTTAATATAGTAGAATGTTGAACATTTTTTGTAATGTTGAACATTTTTTCCGGCCATATCTGGAATATATGTAAAAAAAAAACAAAAAGAACTTTAGTCGAAGCAGGGATCGAACCCACGACCCTTGGCATGCAAGTCGGACGTAGCAACCACTCCACAGTGCCCAACTAAATGTATTTTTCTGTTAAATAAACTTTGTTTAATCGGCTCGTGGGCGCCGCAAGCTATGCTATATAAATATAAGTTATATGGGTAATTGTCTATTGATGACAATAACGGCTACATAGCTCAGTGGATAGTGTGTTGGCTTACAAATTGCATGGTCCGCGGTTCGATTCTCCGTCCAGGCGAAAGGTAAAAAAAATTAAAAATTTATAAAATCGTATAATTTCTTCTACATTGTTTGTATTACAGAAAAAGGTGCTAATAACTAAAAAGTTTGGTGGAAGTGAGAAAGATTTGAGGGAAAATGCAATTAGCTAGAAAAAATTTTTTGAGGTAGTCTTTATGAAATTGTTTTTACATCCTGGAAAAGAATAAACGTTTATCACAAAAAGTATATACATTTCTTCCAAATACACTTCCTTTCAACGAAAACCAAACGAGAAACGAACTTTGTTTGTCTAAAATTTCGTTTGGGAGGAAAGAATTATTTTTTTTGCGTGTATGGATAACACCTTAATAAGTAATGCAAATTCAGTGCAACGGATATTGAAATGGTGGCCATCCTTTGTATGACAAGCCCATGTTAAATTCATCGTTTCTTCGCCAATTTTGCATCACTTCCGAATCTAAACAGAACATTTTCTCTACATTTTGGCGACACTTATTTTGCTGGGCAGCGAGCTTAGATTAATTATCTCAATATTTTTCCCGTACCGTTGAATATTCCAAAGATTTTGACCTTGTCTTAAGGATGTTGGTATTGATTCCGAGCCAAAGATTCAACTTCTTTAAAATAAACACATTTTTTCAGAGACTAGCATTAAATCTAGGATCAGTAAAATTAAAATTAGGTTACAGATCTCATTTATCAAGTTTTCATTGTCTTTTTGCGGTATATCAATTCACGTACAAACAACTGCCAGTTTAAAGATCCACATTTTAACCGATACTGTAAAGTACAAAATGTTTTCTTAATTCCGAAAAAAAAACTTTAAACCAAAGATGGTAAATCCTCAGTCTTAGCCTATATTTGAAGCATTTTTATCTTAAATCTAAAGATTCAATGTTCCTTTCTTTCTTTCTTTAAATAAAAATATGTTTCCTTACTTTGAGTAATATATGCCTTCGTTCAAAGATATATGACAAATTTCCAAAATTTGTGTCCTTTAACACAAAAATTTTATGAAGCAAAGATTTTAAACTTTATTTTAATTAAAATGTCATTTTTTAAAGAAATTTGTCCTTAATATTTCGCATCTTAAAATTTGGGTTGCGTAAACTTTAATATCACGTAAATATTGTTTTCAGTGTGACATCGGTAGATTAATTTAGTAATCATCACTCATATTTGTTAACCACAGCCGAGTTCTATTTTAATAATTTTTAAAATGTCAATTTCATCATTTTTAAATTGATAGTGGAAAATACAGCCGAGACGTACAGTGCTTCTCCATGGGTCGCATAGAAAATATTCCCTGAAAGAGCTCGTAATGGACTGAAACTGAATAAAACATATTGGTTTGTAGCGGAACTGTTTATGAAGGACACAAAATAATAACCCACCAGGAAGGAAAATTGTGTTTAATTTTAGAAAATTTTAACTATAATATATTACAAACGCAGGTTTTTACTTGATAAAGAAAATTTCTTAGTTTGAAGGAAAACAAGTCTTGTCTTAATCAGGGCTGTGGAGTCGATTTAATTTTAATCGACTCCGACTCCAGCATTTCTTATTAGCCACGACTCCGACTCCGGAGTCGACTCCAGGTGGTATACCTAGGTTAGGTTAGGTTAAAGTGGCAGCCCGATTAAGATTCAGGCTCACTTAGACTATTCAGTCCATTGTGATACCACATTAACTAAAAGTACCTATTACATATGGGCACTTCTAGTTTTAACCGCTGAACCTTCTTGATTATTTTTCTTTGTTGAACCAACCAGATTGTTCCAAAAACAGTAGCAGACTGCTTATGTTAACGTTTTCCAGATCCGCCAGTAATCTGAAGCTATATGCTCCTAAAAGTTGCTTGCGCTTTACACAAAATGCAGGACACTCACACAAGGGGTGTTTAATTGATTCTTTTTCCTCCGCATCATGACAGCTCATACAATAGTCATTATACTTCGCGCCAATAGTTTTTGCAAAATCGCCTATCAGGCAGCGACCCGTTATAGCAGATATCAGGAGTGATATCTGACGTCTCGAGAACATTAGCATATCTAGTGTGCGGTTTAAGTTGAAATGGGGCCATATTTGCTTGGTGTCGTTACAACCCTTGCAATTCTCCCATCGAACATTTGCCATCATAACAGCCTTCTCACGCAGCATGCAAGCTCATGTAGCTAGGGGCATACCAACAAATTCTAGTTCCCCTGGAATATGTAAGGTAGTCCCTAGCCTTGCCAACTCATCCGCTTCGCAGTTCCCCGGTATGTTCCTATGGCCAGGCACCCATATTAGGTGAATATTGTACTGCTCAGCCATCTCATTGAGAGATTTGCGGCAATCGATGGCCGTTTTCAAGTTGAGGAACACAGAGTCCAAGGATTTTATTGCAGGTTGACTGTCTGAGTATATATTAATGCCCACATTTTTTGGAACATTACTTCTCAGCCAATTCGCCACCTCTCTTATTGCTAATATTTCAGCCTGAAAAACACTACAGTGATTAGGTAATCTTTTCGCTATTTGAAGTTCCAAATCATTAGAATATACTCCGAAACCCACTTGTCCATCCAATTTGGAGCCATCAGTGTAGAAATCTATATATTCTTTATTCCCCGGGGTCTGTGTGCACCATGCCTCACTGTTGGGGATTAGAGTCTCAAACTTTTTGTCGAAAAGTGGACTCGCCAAAGTGTAATCCACTACGTTAGGCACATCTGACATTGTTTTGAGGACAGAACTGTGACCGTAACCTTTTTCCGACCACAGCGATAGTTCGCGCAACCGCACAGCCGTTGTTGCAGCTGACTGTTTGGCCAAAATGTCTAAAGGCAATAGATGCAGCATGACATTAAGGGAATTTGTTCCTGTCTTGCTGAATGCGCCTGAAATACACAAACACGCCATACGCTGAACTTTATCTAAACCAGTCGGTTTCTGAAGTGCCGGCCACCAGACTACAACACCATATAGCATTATAGGTCTAACCACTGCCGTGTATAGCCAATGCACAATTTTTGGTTTTAGTCCCAACTTTTTTCCTATTGCCTTTTTGCACGAGTACAAAGCTACAGTTGCCTTCCTCGCCCTTTCTTCAATATTAAGCTTAAAGTTCAGCTTTCTGTCCAAAATAACGCCAAGGTATTTT
This sequence comes from Haematobia irritans, assembly GCF_050003625.1. Classification (NCBI taxonomy): domain Eukaryota; kingdom Metazoa; phylum Arthropoda; class Insecta; order Diptera; family Muscidae; genus Haematobia; species Haematobia irritans. Next base: position 52,254,485 of record NC_134400.1, on the reverse strand, counting down.
GCACAATCACCAAAGGGAATTTCAATACCCCCTAAGGAAATAGGCCTAACCGTGGGAGTTTTGCGATCTTTGCAGTACATGACTAATTCTGTCTTTGCGGGATTTACCCCAAGACCATTGTCTTTCGCCCATTTTTCAGTCATCCGGAGGGCCCTCTGAATAATATCTCTGATTGTGGATGGGAATTTTCCCCTGACTGCCAGAGCTACATCATCTGCGTATGCCACCACTTTTATCCTTTCTTTTTCTAGAGTAACCAGAAGGCTATTTATAGCAACATTCCAAAGAAGAGGTGATAGAACTCCTCCTTGGGGAGTGCCTCTGTTCACATACTTTTGTATGTTTGCTTGTCCCAGTGTGGCTGAAATACGTCTCTTCATTAGCAGTTCGTCTAACAGCCTGAGTATACATGGATCAACATTCAGAGTTGTCAGTCCATTTAATATCGAGCTCGGATGGACATTATTGAACGCCCCTTCGATGTCTAGAAACGCCACGATTGTGTATTCTTTGACAGATAGTGAGCTTTCAATAAAGCTGACTAGTTCATGTAGTGCGGTCTCAGTAGACCTGCCCTTCGAGTATGCATGCTGTCGTTTCGAGAACAAACTTGAATCGATGCTAGTTCTAAGATAAATGTCTATCATCCTCTCCAGAGTCTTAAGTAGGAATGAGGATAAGCTGATTGGTCGGAAATCCTTCGCCCTCGAGTGAGAGGCTTTTCCCGCTTTAGGTATGAAGACGACTTTTGTTTCCCTCCACTTTCCTGGGATATATGATAAGTTGATACATCCTTTATATATCACCGACAACCAGGGGATAATTTTGTCAGTTACAGCTTGTAACTCCGCCGGAGTAATTCCATCAGGTCCAGGGGATTTGAATGGTCCAAAGCTATTTAGCGCCCATCTTATTCTAGTTTCCGATACAATTTCCTCGACAGGAAACGACCGCTGAGCAACTGTGGCACCGCCAGTACATGGTTCAACCGTCTGATTTCCAGGAAAATGTGTGTCCAATAGTACCTCCAGCGTCTCCTCACTGGACGTTGTCCAATTGCCCTCCGATGTTTTAATGAAACCTGGAGCGGAGTTGGTGGATGCTAGAACCTTCCGTAGTCTGGAAGCCTCGGACGTATTCTCAATACTGCTGCAGTAATCATTCCAAGAGTTATGCTGAGCCTTTCTCAGTTCTCGCTTGTATCCTCTCAGAATCTTCTTGTAAGCGTCCCAGTCCTCAGAAGCTCTGGTGGACTTTGCCTTGTTAAAGAGCTTCCTGCAGGATTTCCTCATATTACTTAATTCCGTAGACCACCATGGTGGTCGATGTTTCCCCCTTGGCTTTCCTCTAGGGCATGCAGCTTCCAGTGAGATGTTGAAGGCCTTAGTAATCCGCTCCACTGCGTATTCGATATCTTGCACATTTCTCATATTTGTCTCTGTTATTTCCGGTATCATCATATTGAACGATTCCCTATACCTATTCCAGTCAGCTTTCCTAACATTTGGCGGAAATATGATCTTGGTGATATGAACATCAAATTTGAAACTGATGTAGCGATGATCTGAGAAGCTGTGTTCACTTAAAACCTGCCACTCAGATATCATTTCATTCAGTTCTTGCGAGGCCAAGGTGATGTCCAAAACCTCTTGCCTGTTTTTAGTGACAAAGGTTGGGACATCTCCCTTGTTGCAAACTACCAGATTAGTACGCAAAATAAACTCTATTAGCGACTCTCCCCTTGCATTAGTATCACTACTTCCCCATATACTATGATGTGCATTCGCATCGCATCCCATAATGAGTTTCGTCTTTGTTTTCCGTGACTCCTCCACTAAGGTCTTAACGGCATATGGAGGCATCTCCCTGTCATGTCCCATGTAGACCGAAGATACCCAATATTTGCATTTGGCTCTTTCTAAACTGGCAACGACAGTGTCTGTATTGCACATTGAAGGAAGCAGAAACAAGTTGAGCTCGTTTTTAGCAATTATACAGGCTCGATTTACATCATTACCACTATACTGCAATAGTTTGAACCCCGGAGTACTTAATTCACATATTTTGTTTTTATAAATATATGGTTCTTGAATAAGAACTATATCTATGTCCCCTTTCATCAGGAGAACTTTTAAGGCAGCACATGCAGCCTTACAATGATGAAGATTTATCTGGAGGATCCGTAGGACCATCGAGATTTTCAACAACCGTCACATCAGCCGCTTCAATCGAGTCATCAAGAATGTCCTCTTCAGAGATATCGGTGACTCTCGCAATAACCATAGGTTCAACTTTGGTGAGTTCTGAGGCAGTAGAAGCCTCCTCACGCATACGGTATCTATCCATGTCTTCAAATGTCTTGGTATCCCCCTCGACTTCGCAAGAGGATCCGCTTACTTCTGATTCAGACAGAGGCTTGTCCATTTCTGAATCCTTTAGCTGATCGTTTTTATACACCTTCATTTGGATATAATGAAAGCCATAACATACACGGCCCTGGGACTTTGCCAGATGTGGCAAAGACTGAGTGTTCAATATAAACACTGCATGCCGTCTTGGTCCATCCACTTCATCCAAACGGCCAACCTTCCAATCAGCTGTTGGAAGATCTGGATTGCATCGTTTCAGTCTATTTAAAATAGATTCAGGGTCAGAAGGGTTTGCAGGTATCCAGGCATGTGCTCTAGGTCTAGCCGGTATGTCTTTCTTCTCGACTAACTCTAGAGCAGCTCCTTCCCAAACTTCACCAATTAGTATCAGAGCAGCTTTAAAACATTCTATAGACCTCTGGTCCTCAAATGCGACTAACCTAAATCGTCCTTGATACCAACCAGCCTCTTGGTGTCGAAGATCTTGGCCGGGAAACTTTTCCAGCACCTGTGAGTAGACGACAGACAGAGCATTCTCAATTTCCCCCCATTTTTGCTTTGGAACCATACCGTCCAATACTCCTCTATTAATGATAGCCATCACAAGGCTATCTTTAGCAACTGAGGCAAACGATCTTTGATCCCTTTTGGAGGATGGCAGCTCATCAGGCGATCGTTCCCTTTTTCCAGTCTCAAGAATTCCTTGAACCCATTTTAAGGAATCGCTTTGTTTAGCCGACAGCGTGCTTGGGTCGACTGATCCTAACTTCTTTAGGATAAACAAAGCATTTCTGCGTTCCTTGAATCTCTTTCGTGAGGGATTACCTCCTTTTGATGTCGTTACCTTAGAAAAAGTTCGACTTGTCAGAGTGTCGCCACCTGTCGACCCGTCTACAGGTCGACTAATTGGGCCTAACTCTTGGTCATTGCCCAGATTTATAACTCCAGTCGATACCCGTCCACTGGGCCCTGAAGTTAGCAACCCAGTGGATGACTTGGAATTTCGCTGCATGGTGGCTTAATATCCCACCACACTTGAAATTCGTAGTAGGTACCTATTACGATGAGTTTATCCGCTATTGAAAAACACGTCCGTTCCGTTCGACGGTTGAATAGAGAATGGTATACCTAAGTATCATTTCAACAGCATTCCAAATGTAATTTTAAGGTGTAGTGTTCCAAAAATAGACCGACATAAGTATTCTATTTTGCCATATGTGTTTATATGACCAAAATAACTCTAATTTTAAATTTTGATACGACTCGACGACAAATCTCAGCATTTTAGGGATGTAAAGAACTCTACATTTTAATGTCAGGCCAATAAATTAAAATACGACACAAGACTATATAGAGACCACATCAAAATATGGGTAGATAACAACAACCTCCAGAATATGTATTTATAAAAACAAAAAATTTCAAAAAATAATTAGGCTTCCAGAAGTTTAAGAAGTAAAATCTTGGTATTAATCTATACAGGCATATAATATGTTTGGAAACATTTTGAACCCAAAAATATTATATGCTTAGAAGAATTTTCTCCCAAAGAAGATTTTGCTCAAATTTTTTTTCTGCCTAATTGTATATTCCCTCACATTTTTCTCACTTCCATGAGTTTTTTAGTTCTTAGCACCTTTTTCTGTAATACAAACATTGTAGAAGAGATTATTAAATTTTATAATTTTTTTAAATGTTACCTTTTGCCGGACGGGGATTCGAACAGCGGACCACACAGTTTGTAAGCCAGCACACTAACCACTGGGCTACGTAGGTGTTATGGTCATCAAGAGATAATTATCGTTATAAGTCATATTTATATAGCATAGCTTGCGGCGCCCACGAGCCGATGCAAACATAACATTGTTAAAAATACATTTGTTGGCGGCGTGGATCAGTGGTTGGTACGTCCGCCTTGCATGCCAAGGGTCCTGGGTTCGATCCCTGCTTCGACCGACACCATTTTTTTTATTTTTTTTACATATATTTTTTTACGTATATTCCAGATACGTTCGGAATATCCCGAAAAGGTGTTCAACATTACATACTAATATATTAAATTTTTACTACGAAACTGTAAAGTGTGTCTTATAAAAGACTTTAAGTCAGAAAACAACAGTGCTTGATATAAACGAAATGGACTGAGTTCAAATCATATATTATTTTTTATTGCAAAAATAAAAATTTTGTAACAAAAAAGGGTTTGTATACAAGTTTGAAATTTTCGAAGAAATTCAAAAACTCTTACAAAGGAAGAATGTGAAGTCGAGTATATATATAAATATTTTTCCATCGAATCCTAAAGTTAATGATAACCAATCGAAAGCACATTATATTTAAATTCTAAACAATAATTTTACAACCAAGACATAAATTTATTTAGGTGTGAACAATTATTTGCTTTGCTTTAATTTATTCTAAAGAAAATAAACTTTTTCAATTGTTGCTTTGGATCATTCCCCACCAAGTTATAATACAATTTGCCTAAAAAAGTTATAATGTTATTCTGGTTTTACCGATGCGAGTTTTGCCGTTAAAATGAGAAATAATTTTAGTGGCAAAACTCAAACTTAATGTCGGCTTTTATTTTCGAAAGTATCCGTCAACTCCTCTTGGACTACTTATTAAGAAAAGAGGAACTAAACTTTGTTTTTATAGATCTTTCTGTTTAATTTTTCACTGTTTCCCAATGTTTTCATTTTACTGTAACAACTCTGAAAAGAGTACACTGAAAAAAATATTGTCGTGTGGCCAAAGATTTCATGTCCTTAAAATAAGAATACAAATCCTGCTTAGCTTAGACGACGCATTTCTCTAACATAAAGTTTTTTCCATGTTCAAAAGTCGATAAAATTTTCAATGAAGTCATGTTGTCCTTATAATTAAGTGATTTGACTTGAAAATGGGTATCATAACATGAAAGAAAAAATTTTGAACTGAGGTCAACTTGACTTTAATAATTCAGAAAAAAATCTTTAAAACTAATGAAATTGTCTTTAAATTTGTTGCATTTTTGCATCTTGACTACAAAGCAAAAATCGTTAAAAAATAGGACATGTTTTTCAACACTTTATTTTAGAGACGTTTTTACTTGAAACATATCACAATTTCAACTGTCTTGTTTTTAACGGACTTTTTATAGCATATGAAAAAAGCTGAAAAAGCGAAAAAATAAAATTTGCTTCACAGAGTCAAATACACAAAACCCACATTTAAAAGAGAATTGTGTCTTAAAAGTATCCTTACTTGAATTCTCGGCTTCATTGGCTCGGAATCAATACCAAAATTTTAAAATAGAGACACAATCTTTGGAACCGGGTATGCTATTTTTCAGTGTATAGTGCCCTTTCGTTAGTTTCTAGGAAGATCCCTTTAATTACCTTTGTTTGAATATTTTGACTTACACGTCCTACACTAAAAAAAAATGAACTCTCTATTTCACTAAAGCCAATTTAACTTTATTTTAGTTCATTATTTTGGAGAAAGTTTTCTTTACTCTTATACTTCTTTGTGTACTTTAGTTAAATTAACTAAACCCGAGGACAAAAATAAATTCGTGTTTTCCACAAAATAGTTCAGAATTTCTTAAAATTTGTAAATTTTACCAAAAATGCGTCCATCGTGAACTTCGTATGTCACTAAAGACATTCTTGCAATTTTGAACTCCAAATTTGTTCTTCAAACTACAAAATTTTCTTTAACAAGTGAAAAAACTTAGATATGTCTAATAAATTTTCTTGTATTTGTCGAAAAATATTTACTTATTTTTATGACATCGGCGTGATGCCAACGTTTGTAATACTGTTTAGTTAAAATTTTCTACAAATATTCAAAATTTTCTAAAATTAACCGAAAGTTTTCTTCCTGGTGGGTTCACTGGTTTTTCAGTGTACGTTCCGATTTGTTTTGACGAAACAAAAAAAAAGTGCCCGTAATGCGAAAATGATAAACAAAACTCATGCTTTTTTAAATGTCTTTTCTCTTGGTTCCGAATGAATTTTCTCTCCGAATACTCATTTTAATCTTTTTACTTAAGCATATACAATTTTTGGCGGTCTTATATCACAACATATATATGTTTACTCCAAATTTGTAAATTTATACTTATTTATATTCACACATAGTATTTTTCCAATCTTTAATGGAATTTCCTTTGTGTATATATATTTTTAAGGCGCCAATTGGTTACTTTCCTTATTTTACTTCCAGCATACACTTTATGTCTCTCTTTCTAAACACATATATGTTTATAGTCTATTTCTAAATTAATATATGTTTGCATCCAAGTATATTATATTTACAAACATTTTATGTCCCAAACATAATATGTTCTAACATATTAACATATATGTCCCAAACATATTATGCTAGTTTATGAACATTATATGCTTGCACTTAAAAATATTGTGTTTAAAAATTTTAGTTCCAAACATATAATTTTTACACCCAAACATATGAAAAACAGTCTTTTTCGTCCGTGTAGAAGTAACATGGTGAAACATAGATTTATAAATGGTCTATCAGTCATGGACATTAGAGGTCATCAATTTAATATAAAGAATTTCGAGTGGCTTTGATGAAACAAACTTTCTCCCAAAATACCGGCTGAGGTTTAATTTAAAATTGCAGCTTCCAATAACTCTAAATTCAAAATTTCTGACAAATCTTATATAAATTTAAGACTGTGAAAATTTTCCTAAATCAAATCGGAAGATGGGTTTATATGTAGGTGTTATATCATAAAATTGTCCGGTATGACCCATCTTCGAACTCGACTTGCCTGTCAAAATTTCAGAATTTGAGGTTTTACTGCTATATTGCCTTAAAATTGTACCTTTATCAAGAGTACATATAGGGTCAAAAATCGATATTTCATTATGTTAAAAATGGACAATGCAATTGATCAATTCAGCCCATATTCTACTAAAACCTTCTTTCTATATCTCCGTGAAATTTCACCCATATAAATACTTTGAATGGCCTGAAATCCAGTACTTTGTTTTTCCTTGTTTCGTTTAAAAACCCTAATGGAATCTAATTTGCCGAAATATTTCTTTAGTTACAAAGATATGAAGTGTTTTTCAAATTTTGTTTCGCCGGGGTCGAGCAAAATTTTTACGACTCCGGCTCCGATTCCAGCAAAATCTTCAGACTCTGACTCCAAGACTCCGACTCCACTGTCCTGGTCTTAATTTTATTTATTGAACATATGAGCCGATTGGCTTGAAATTCAAAAGTTAGAGTATTTTTGGACCCCCTTAATATGCTAAGATTTGTCCGTGTATCTTATGGCAAATAATATAATTTATATCGGTCTATTTTTGATGCCAATCACCTCAAACTTTTAAATGGATAGCTATTAAAATGAGAGACCACTGTTTGTAATGCCATCCGGCCTATATCAATAAAAAATACTTGGACCAGGTTTCCATATTAAAGTCATGACCATATGAATCGTGCGATATTTCATTCTTCCCATTTTTGAAGAAGTTTTTAAGAATTTTAATTGGCTATGGTAAATTCTAAGCAAGGCATAATATTAAAAAAAAAAAAAAACCTAAAACTAAATTTAGCTTAGGTTTAACGATTAACCTTTTCCATATTTATTAGAATTTAAGTTTGCCTTGACATCTGTAGACCAATATTGATTGAGAAATTTAATGTAACTTTAGACTGATTTCTATATAGTATAGCACAATTTAAGATACACCACCGTACGCATTAAAGCTCTTTGCCAAATCTTTGTATTGGGAAAATTAACTTGGAAAGATATACAAAGTCAACTGTATAAATAAATGACACGAGTCTTAGAGTGACGAGATATTCTGACAGTATTTTGCTTTGAAAGCCACAATTCTTTGGAAATTCTAATTAAAATTCGTTGGTTTTCCCCTCCCCATCCCCAACCGGCTTCCCAGGAGTGGCTTCTCTCTATTCATTAATAAGACCATTGATTTTTTGCTTTTGTGTCTCTAATGGCAGGAAACACTTTCCCAATGGAACATCAGTGAGCTTCTATTCAAATTCAAAATTATAAACTCTCGGTTTGCTATAACCAAAATGTCAAATTAAAAATTCATTACCAAATTCAAGGGAAATGTTGTAGAGTAAAAACCACCAACATCAACAACGACTACAGCATATCCCAGCAAAACAAAAAGTATTGTCATTAAAGCCAGGAAAACTAAATTTTCGGATGCGGAAGTGGTATAAAATGTTATGTGAAACGAAGTCACGATCAGAAACCCAGACAATTTTATAAAACCAGTGGATGTCGTTCTTTGATTCAAATTACCGGTATAACCGGTTATAATAGAAAGGTTAAACTCTTGAGTTATGATGCTACTTCAGTATATCGGATTTTGTTCGAAAAAAAATTAAAGAGTTCATTTATTGCACTGTAATACGATTCGAAAAATACTGGCATAAAATATTAAGAGAATTCGGATTATTTTTCAAATACTTTTTGGAGACTTCCAAAGTATTATTTGTCCTTACTGTCAAAATCAAGAAAATTTAAAATTTTCTTTCGAAAACAACGTAAATCAGGTTTTTAAATACTACCTCTCAAGAACTTCTTGTGAAGTGAAAATTAAGCCTTACTCAAGGGGTACAATTTTGGATGCACATTGTATGTAATGACTTATTAGGAACTACCAATTTTGTATTTTGCTGGGTTTAACTCATGACCCGTATACGGCAGCAACGATGGAGCAACAACAAGGCCAACACAAAAACTGTCTAACCTTAATTTTCATTAAGACGAAGAAAGTAATGGGTGGCTGGTAAAAACACTGAAAAACTTTAATGGAAAGTTGGAAAGACAAAAGTTCAAATGTTTGCCCGTTTGGCCTCTTGATCTCGATTTGATGATGATGATGATGACCAAGAAGCGTAGAGTGCCGCTGTCATCAGCTGTATCAGCTACTTAAGCGTAAAACTTAGGAGCGATGATTAAACACCACCATAGAACAGTAATAAGTTTTGACAACAAATTGAACAAAAGAAAGATTACTCCCTTATTGTTTTGTCGAAAACTTTTCATACCTTCACCAAAGTTAGAGAGTACAGTCCATTTGATGGGAGCAAAGAATACAACATAAAGAAGATGGGTCTAGAGAAACCACGCTTGTTGCATTACCTGGCGAATGGATTAGAATGTGTCCATCCTTCTGTGTAGTGGATTGTCCGTCTCTAATCGGTTTTAATTAATCGGCTTCAAAATCAGTACTACACCTCCAAAAAGTTGCTTACTCGTATGTAACATTATTCCTAAATCCATTCTGTTTCAAGTACCCACGTCAACGAACGGAGAACATGGGACATGTTTGTCTCAGCCATGTTATTTTTATACCCTCCACCATAGGATGGGGGGTATATTAACCTTATCATTCCGTTTGTAACCCATCGAAACATTACTCTAACACCCCATAAAGAATATATGTTATATTCTGGGTCGTGGTGAAATTCTGAGTCGATCTAAGCAAGTCCGTCCGTCTGTTGAAATCACGCTAACTTCCGAAGGAAACAAGTTATCGACTTGAAACCTGGCATAAGTAGTTGTTATTGATGTAGGTCGGATGGTATTGCAAATAGGCCATATCGGACCACTTTTACGTACACCCAGAGAAGGAATATGATCACCTCAAACATGTTTTAAGAGCAAAATGTTATTTTTGGGTGGTGACCATGTAACATGGTTTTCGCAACCATGTTATTTTCTCGGAAATCATGTATCTGATTTCGGCAAGCAGGTTATATTTGACGATAAAATAACATTTTAGTGACAAACATGTTACATGGTCACCATACAAAAATACCATTTTGCTCTTGAAGCATGTTTGATGTGATCATATTCCTTCTCTGTGTGTATAGCCCCCTTATAAACCGACCCCTAGATTTGGCTTGCGGACTCTCTTGGAGGAGCAAAATTCATCCGATCTGGTTGGTACGTGGTTAGTATATGGTCTTTAATAACCATGCAAAAATTGGTCCATATCAGTCCATAATTATATGTAGCCCCCGTATAAACCGATCACCAGATTCTACCTTCGGAACCTTTGGAAGGAGTAAAATGTATCGCATCCTGTAGAAATTTGATACGTGATTAAAGTATACGGTCTCTAACAACCATGCAAACATTGGTCCACATCGGTCCTCCATATAAATCGATCCCCAAATTTGACCTCCGGAACCTCTTGGAATTTTGTCAAAATCATATTTCTATAGAAAGTTTTGTCTAAATGTTATTTCAATAGAATATTTTGTCAAAATTTCATTTCTACAGAAAATTTTGTCAAAATTTCATTTCTATAGAAAATTTCGTCAACATTTTATTTCTATAGAAAACTGAATTATATACGTAATTAATCGGTCTTCTTATACCCACTACCATAGAATGGTGACGGGGGTATAATAAGTTTGTCATCGAAATATCGATTTCCGACTATATAAAGTAGATATATATATTCTTGATCTGGGAGAAATTCTAAGACAACATCACCATGTCCGTCTGTTTGGCTGTCTGTCTGCTGTCTGTTGTAATCACGCTACACTCTTCAATAATTCAATATTTTAGACTCACACAAACGTTTATCGGATTTAGTTTTTATCGGTCCATTTCGTAATGCCCCCGTATAGACCGATTTCACATCTTGAGGTTATAGAAGGTGCACTGATCACGAAAATTGCTTGAAACTGAATGTAACATTTCCAGATTTTAACATTTCGTAATAATTTAAATAACAGATTTTAGATTTCAAAACCCAGGCGTTTTTTCATCACACACGTACAAGAGATGTTAATGATTCCTCTAAAACTCAAACAAAAATGGTTCTTATAAATTTAGAATCTGATATAGTCTTCATAGGTAACATCTTTAAATTTATCTTCGAGAAGTGTACTACTTAAACTGCTTTGCTAAGAAGAATCTATAATCTGATCTAGTTTTCATAGGTAGAACTATAAATTTATCTTCTGGAAGCGTACTGGTTGAACTTGTCTGCTTGGGAGAATATCTGTCATCAAACCCCCCTGAAATTTCAAAGGAAACTATAATATTTGATTCATGGTGGTGGCTATTTAAGATTCGGCCCGGCTGATTTTACTGCCGTACGAGGGCGGTTCGGAAACTTCTTAGCCTATCAATGAAGTTTTTCAAAAATATTTCTATTTTTCAATATAATCTCCTGAAACTTCAATACACTTAGTCCAACGCTTTTCTAGCAATTCTATCGCTTGATTAAAACAGTTTTCCTCAAGGTCTTCAAAATAGTGGTTTACAATTGTAATTGCATCTTCATTTGAGGTAAAACGCTTGCCAGCCAGGATGTTTTTAGATTTGGGAACAAATAAAAGTCACTGGGAGCTAAATCAGGAGAATATGGTGGGTGGTCAAGCAACTCGTACTTTAATTCGTTGATTTTAGCCATTGTTAAGACACTCTTGTGCGCTGGTGCGTTGCCTTGATGAAAAAGTATTTTTTTGTGTTGTGTTTCTCGAATTTGTACACTTAATTGATCCAAAAGGTTGCAATAGTAATCTGAATTTATTGTTTTACCCTTTTGCAGATAGTCAATCAATAAAATACCTTTGAAGTCCCAAAAAATCGTTGCCATAACCTTACCAGCCGACTGAATTGTTTTTGCCTTCTTTGGGGCACTTCCTCCAACTTCAGTCCATTGTTTGGATTGTTCTTATGTCTCTCGAGTATAGTGGCGGATCCATGTCTCATCAACAGTTATGAAACGACGCTTAAAATCCATTTTATTTCGCTTAAAACGATCCAAACAAGCTTGAGAAATGTTCATTCTTATGCGTTTTTGATCGACTGTTAACAAATGCGGCACCCATCTTGCAGAAAGCTTTTTATACCCTCCACCATAGGATGGGGGTATATTAACTTTGTCATTCCGTTTGTAACACATCGAAATATTGCTCTAAGACCCCATAAAGTATATATATTCTGGGTCGTGGTGAAATTCTGAGTCGATCTGAGCATGTCCGTCCGTCCGTCTGTTGAAATCACGCTAACTTCCGAACGAAACAAGCTATCGACTTGAAGCTTGGCACAAGTAGTTGTTATTGATGTAGGTCGGACGTTTTGCAAATGGGCCATATCGGTCCACTTTTACGTATAGCGCCCATATAAACGGGCCCCCAAATTTGGATTGCGAATCCTCTAAGAGAAGCAAATTTCATCCGATCCGGCTGAAATTTGGTACATGGTGTTAATATATATTCTCTAACAACCATGCAAAAATTGGTCCACATCGGTCCATAATTATATGGTTCGGTTAGGTTAGGTGGCAGCCCGATGTATCAGGCTCACTTAGACTATTCAGTCCATTGTGATACCACATTGGTGAACTTTTCTTTTATCACTGAGTGCTGCCCCATGCCATGTTAAGGTCAATGACAATGGACCTCCTTTTTATAGCCGAGTCCGAACGGTGTTCCACATTGCAGTGAAACCACTTAGAGAAGCTTTGAAACCCTCAGAAATGTCACCAGCATTACTGAGGTGGAAAAAAAAACTTTTTGGTGTCGGTCGAAGCAGGAATCGAACCCACGACCTTGTGTATGCAAGGCGGGCATGCTAACCATTGCACGACGATGGCTCCCATATACCCCATATAAACCGATCCCCTGATTTGGCTTGCGGAGCCTCTAAGAGAAGCAAATTTCATTCAATCAGTCTGAAATTTGGTACATGGTGTCAGCATATGATCTTTAACAACCATGCAAAAATTGGTCCACATCGGTCCATAATTATATATAGCCCCCATATAAACCGATCCCCCGATTTGGCTTGCGGAGCCTCTAAGAGAAGCAAATTTCATCCGATCTGGCTGAAATTTGGTACATGGTATTAGTATATAGTCTCTAATGACCATGCAGAAATTGGTCCACATCGGTCCATAATTATATATAGCCCCCATATAAACCGGTCACCAGATTTGACCTCCGGAGCCTCTTGGAAGACCAAAATTCATCTGATTCAGTTGAAATTTGGTACGTGGTGTTAGTATATGGTATCCAACAACCATGCAGGAATTGGTTCATATCAGTCCATAATTATGTTATATATAGCCCCCATATAAACCGATCCCCAGATTTTACCTCCGGTGCCTTTTGGAGAAGCAAAATTCATCCGATCTGGTTGAAATTTGGTACGTGGTGGTAGTATATAATATTTAACAACCATGCCAAAAGTGGTCCACATCAGTCCATAATCATATATAGCCCCCATATAAACCGATCCCGAGATTTGGTTTTGGAGCCTCTTGGAGGAGCACATTTCATCCGAGTCAGTTGAAATTTGATACATTGTGTTAGTATATGGCCGTTAACAACCATACCTAACTAGGTCCATATCGGTCTATAGTTATATATAGCCCTCAGATAAATCGATCCCCAATCACACAAAAATTGCTCCATATCAAGTTCATAATTCTATATAGCGCCCATATAAGCGACCCCCATATTTCAATTCTGGCTCTCTACGTGCCGTGCAAAAGTCCATATCGATTCGTAATTATTTGTAGACTTACCTATACATACCTTTTTTTGTCTAATATATACCACGTATGGACTAACTCACAATTTAGAAAACGATGTTAAGAAGTTTTAAGATACCACAACCCAATTAATTCGATTGTGGATGACAGTCTTTCGAAGAAGTTTCTACGCAATCCATGGTGGAGGCTACATAAGATTCGGCCTGACCGAACTTACGGCCGTATATACTTGTTCATCTGTAGGACTCGATCATTTGAGATGCCCATGACATTAGCAATTTCACGCACTTTTATTCGTCGATCATTTAATATCATAGCATACACTTTGGCTACAATTTCTGTTGTTGTTGCTGTTTTTGGACGTCCACTACGAGGTTCATCTTCAATGCTTGTACGACCACGTTTAAATTCATCATTAAATTCATTATGAATTTCTCGTAATAGGTACTTTTATTTAGGATCAATCCCATCTCATTTGCGTTTCGAAAAAGTTTCAAGGTATATCCTTCAGATTACAGCCCCGGACATCAACAATAACATGAAAGAAAAAAGAACCCAGTATCTTGTTTAATCATGCTGGACACCGAGTAACAAAATTTTAGAAAAACGAAGTTTTCTTTTGATGCTAAAAAAATATTTGAACGACGGAAACTTTCGCTCTTATTTGTTTCCTCTCCATTACAAGTTAAGGGCCTAAAATAAGGGCGCTATGAACTACGGCCCCAGGAAAATAGGCTCCAAATTGGAAATGAAGTATGACCCCAAATTTGGGGTCCTTTTTCGTTATGAATACAAACCCCATGAACATGGGCCCCAATTATGTAAGTGATAAAAAATTAAGATGGACCCCAAAGAAAAAATTGGGCCCCATTTTCATAAAATAATTTTGAATGTACGAAAATGGGCCCCGATATTAAGAAAGTGTGCCCCAAAATTAAAAATGTATCAAAATAATTATTAGTGATTTTATACATGTATTTCACAATGCAGTATTATTTGTATACTTATTTAATGATTATATTTTTTGTTCATAGCTACTTGTTGGCTGTTTTTGAAACTGTCACGTGATCAGTATTAATTTGAGTGTCAAAGAAAAACAAAAAAGAAGAAAATATGGAGTGTGTTATTTTTACTAGGCGAAAAGTTAATAATAAAGTATTGTAATGAATGATCATAAAATAAATAAAAAATGCTAACGTTTAAAGACTTTATCAGTGTCTTTTATCGTAACTAACTATGAATATGCAATGAAAAGTGCAGTGATAAACCAATTTCCCAGTGTACGCCTGAGTAATTGAGAAAAGTAGACACCTCCACATCCACATTTTTTTTGTGGAACTCTGTGGTCGACGTTTAAAAGATATTTATTTGAAGAAAACAATTTTAAAACAATAGACTATTTAAAAAATCGCGCGATTTTTTTAATAATCTATTGGTTTAAAATTGTTTTCTGAAAATAAATATCTTTTAAACGTCGACCACATATTTCTATTAAAATTTTTCAATTAAAATTAGAATCCTTGCGAGGCCTCATTTTCTCAACTTGTATACTGGACTTTTATTAGCGGGAAGAAATGAAAGCAAAAAATATTTCTTCAAAAAATCGCGCTAACAAACGTCGGAGAAAAGTGTTGATGAAGATAATGTCCAACGAAAGTAACAAAAGCTGAGTTGTTTGCCAGGTTAATAGTCCCAATATAGATTTTTTACCTTGCAAACTCTTAATCGTAAGCTACCCAGCAAAAACTATCATTACCCGGTAATCTTGTAGGTAAGCCTATTTAAAAATTAATAACCACTTATTAATTGGCATCGCTTCGGATTACATTTCCATACGCATGTCCTAGAAGGAAAGTACTTCTCCCCAGGCATACTTTCGGCCATAAAATAAGTAGTGCATTTAAAGCATATAATCACCTAATATGTAATGACTTATTCGTAGATACACCAAAGCTTGCAAAATAGCCACTTATTGTCTCAGGCAACAAAATCTTGAAAATATTGATTTCTATCGCCGATTACAATGGATCAAAATATGGCGAGTGATGCTGTAATAGAAGAACTACTTGAATAGAAACGAATATTGTATAAATAAACAAAATATCTAATAAATAATCTAAATAAGATGCAAATTAATTTCACACTTAAAATAGAAATAAATGTAGGTTGTTTTAGGAGTTGGATTCGTGAATTACGTTATAATATATCCAATAGCCAATTCACATAAGGTTCAAAATCTACTAAAAGTGGATTTTAAGTCTCTTTTTTATAAGGCAAATGGCATTTGAAATTTAGTTTAAGCGCATTTTGGAAGTGTAATGTGAATGAGGTATAAGAAAGCATTTATTTAAAACATAATATGACAATGTCATTAAACACAATCATTATGAAATATTTGTGATAAAAAATTCTTAACGGAACAATTTTCAGAATTACCGTTACATTACATATTCTTTTTGATTTTTTATGTAAGTGCTCGATTATGTGAATAATTATACCTAATGGTACCATCATTTATTCTATTTTATTTATTCGTTAACTACAACTGCCTAAAAATTTGAGAGTAACAATTCGAAAATTACCGAGAAGTATTTATTTTTGTCATTACAAGTTAGTCATTATAACTCGCCGCAATGTAATGCAACGTGTAATGACAGCTTTACTCCTGGTAATGTGAATTGTAATGAGATGTGGTTACCTAGTTTTTGCTGGGTATGAATGTAACAGGCGGATGTAATAGAAAGGCATCAAGATATGTATAAATGTCCTTGTGGTCGTTATGTAGTCCAGGATGTAATGCAAGTTTTGCTGAAAGCGATTTTTTCATTAATGAATTTACTAAATTGTTTATTATTGATTGCTATATTTGCACTTATTATAATAAAACGATAAAACCCGACCAAACTCTGATTATTTTGATTTCAAAACCATTTTAAGTAAGCTTTGAAGCTTTAAAATTCAAACAAGTTTTAAAATGAAATAACTATGCGATATGCATTTGTTAAGCTAAAGGTTTGACAATGGGCCCCATATCAAATAAAAATTGGCCCCAAAGAAATTTTAGGGCCCATTTTCATTGGGAAATTTTAGCGTTCATTTTTATTATGCAGCAGAACTCCAAAAACTAAATGAAACACGACCCCAAAAAAAAAGCAAACAAAATTTCGTGTTGTTGTATGACATATAATTATTGGGGTTCATTTTCATTAGACAAAGTGGGGCTGATTTTCATGGGGCCCATATTCATAGCGCCTAAAATAAGGCCCACATACATTATCTCTCTTTATTGATGGAAAGTGATTTATTTTTGTGTTCCGTTTGTCACGTGAAGTCTTTGTCAACTACACAACCCCAGTGCCGGTTCACAAAGCCACTGATGCATTGCGATATGTGTGTGTATGAAGGGCTCATTTGTAAAACAATGCATTTGCCAACTTTTTTGAGTTGTTTCCATTGCGATTTTTCCATTAAGTTCTATAGTATTCGAAGCAATGGGGAGTGCGAATTTTAAGTGCATTGTTGTTACTGTATTGTTTGTGCAAAAAAAAAAAACCAAAAAAAAAAAAACAAAATCCCACTCTTTTGTTATTGTCTAACAAACAACTCCCTTGCCCTGTATAGGCCAAAGAAAGCAGTGCTTGGTGTAGTAGGTTATTGAAGCCATTATCAGCAAAAACAACACAATGTTCAACGAAATTGGTTTGACAAGTAACGTGTGTGTGTGTCGGTGTGTTCATGGGTGAACTTGCGTGTCTATATGGATTCGTAGTTGATGGTATAAAATATCATGAAGGGGTCGCGGCCTCAAAGAGCCATATGCACAGTGGAACATTGAAGATACACAGTCTTAGGCGATTACTTAATTTTTGCTTAAAACAAACAAACAAAATAGCATCGGTTTGACTGAAGCTCATATACCTTCCATTTTGAATTTTAAATCCTAGGTCCTGTTTTTGAAAATCATCCAAAGCCGATATATACGGCGGAAAGTACGGTCAGGCCGAATCTTATATGCCCTCCAAGAATGAATTGGGTTGTGGTGACAGTTGCCGATGACAAGGAATTTGACAACGTTAATCGAAACGACGTAAACCGAATTAAAAATTTCTCATACTTCAAAGTCCATTTAATTATGTTTATGCATGTACATAATAAAAAAAAACTTCATAATTAAAGCTAATTCAGTATTTGATTCATAAAAAATAAATAAATATATGTACATAAATCATACATACGAGTATAAATAAAAAATAACAGTTCTTATTCAAAAATATCAGGGTTTAAAAATTGAGTTCATAAACAAATGAAAACCCGTTACGATGTATACATAAAAAAAATCGCCACTTCGACAATTGCGTTATATATGCAATATAAATCAGAATTTGACGAATTTTCGGTAAGAATTTCAGAAATAAATGTTTCGATGTCATCTTCGTTGGTACTTATTTCACTTATGGCGTTGGCAAATAAACCGATGACAAAAATCGAAGTTGGATGGAACAAAAAAATTTTACAACGGAAATCGAAACAACGTAAACCGAGGCGACGTAAATCGAGGGATTGCTGTATTTAAAGGAATTTAACCATAATTATGCACCGATATGAACCAATGTTGAAATTGTAATGCTGAAATTGTAAACCAAATTTCGACCGGAGTGGATATGGACAATTGTTTGAATGGTTATTAAAAGGCATACACAAACATCACGTACTAAAGGGTGATACGGTCAAAATTTGGTCAATATAAACTTGACGAATTTCTTTCAATTTTGCATTTAAAAAACCTGAACACCCCTCATTTTGAAGGTGTGTGTGTGTGTAGAATGTTGCTCCTATTTTGATTTTGGAATTCACTCTTCAGTTGTCAAAATGCAGTCCAAGCAAGAAGAGCAGCGTATCAAAATTTTGCTCGTGCATCGCGAAAATCCGAGCTACTCGCACGCAAATCTGGCAAAATCGCTAAAAGTTGCCAAATCAACCGTTACAAATGTAATTAAAGTGTTTGGGGAACGTTTGTCGACAGCCAGGAAGTCTGGATCGGGGGGAAATCGAAAACCGGAAGCCGCTGAGACGACAAAGAGAGTTGCCGGTAGTTTCAAGCGAAACCCTAACCTCTCTCTCCGAGATGCCGCAAATAAGCTGGGTGTATCGTCTACAACCGTGCATCGAGCCAAAAAACGAGCCGGACTATCGACTTACAAGAAGGTAGTGACTCCAAATCGCGATGATAAAAAAAATACGATGGCCAAAGCGCGATCCCCGAGGCTGTACACGACGGTGCTGACGAAGTTTGACTGCGTGGTAATGGACGGCGAAACCTACGTCAAAGCCGACTACAAGCAGCTTCCGGGACAGGAGTTTTATATGGCAAAACGAAGGGGAAATGTAGCAGATATTTTCAAGCACATAAAACTGTCAAAGTTCACAAAGAAATATCTGGTTTGGCAAGCCATCTGTACCTGTGGCTTGAAAAGCAGCATTTTCATAGCTTCCGGGACTGCCAACCAAGAAATTTACGTGAAAGAGTGTTTGAATAAACGTCTGCTGCCTTTCCTGAAGAAACACGGTTGTTCCGTACTGTTTTGGCCGGATTTGGCATCTTGCCATTACGGTAAAAAGGCCATGGAGTGGTACGCCGCCAACAACGTGCGTGTGGTTCCCAAGGACAAGAACCCTCCCAACACGCCAGAGCTCCGCCCAATTGAGAAATACTGGGCTATTGTCAAGCGGAACCTAAAGAAGACCAAAAAAAAAAAAACTGCTAAGGACGAGCAGCAGTTCAAGGCAAACTGGCTTTCTGCGGCGAAGAAGGTGGACAAGGTGGCTGTACAAAATCTGATGGCAGGTGTCAAGCGTGAGGCCCGGCAATTCGGATTTGGAAAAGCGAAAGCCTAACTGAATATTTTTCCTGAATTTTATACTAATTGAACTTGAAAAATAAATTTAATTTGATTTTTTAAATAAACGATTTCACCGATTTACACGCGTTTTCCCTTGACCAAATGTTGAGCGTATCACCCTTTATATTTCATATTGAATAACTTTGATCCTCCAGGATGCTCCTAAAATCAAATTTGTGGGTCGGTTTATATGTTATGTTTGTTATACCTAATTGTGGTCCAATATGGCCAGTTTCCAATGCGACCTACACATATGAAAAAGAGTGCTGATGCCCTTCACCACTACAGGGTATAATAAGTTTGTCCATTTGTATGTAATGTCCAGAAGGAGTAGTCATAGACCCTTCTTTTAGTATACCGATCAGATTAGAATTGAATTCCGAGTCGATTTAACGATGTCCGTCTGTCTGTCTGTATATGTAATTTTGTGTGTTTGCAATTTAAGTCTGATCGTCTTTTTTCTAGTCAAAGACAATTTCTATTGATTTTGAGAAAAAAAGGTTCAGATTTAGGTAGATATAGCTGCCATATATATCTATCACCTATTTGATCAGAATTGATGTATTTATGAACCGATCTTCAAAGATGTGGCTTCTTTCAAATAAAGACATTTCTAGGAACATATCAAGCTTGAAATTTATGATCAATAAAATTAAAATTGAAAAATCTTCAGAACAAGTATTAGCCTATATTTAAAGCGTTTTTATGCTAAATATAAAGATTCAATATATCAGTGAATTTAAAGACGATTTTTTTAATTTATAAATGTTTTATACGTTAAAGATAAATTTCATTAGTTCAAGGACAAACAATGGAATTTGCAAGATTCGTGCTCTAAATTTAATTGTTGAATTGTTGAATCAAAGATTATAAACTTTCTTGTAATTGAAATTTCATTATTTTAAAAAAAATTATCCTTAATGTTGTGTAAATTGCGTGTCTTAAAATTTAGGTTGCATAATCTTTCATATTAGGTCAATATTTTTGCACACTAAATCGAAAAGTTAAATTTGCCTATACCTCTAACAGCTATCTATACTCAAATAAAAAATACTTTCATTCGGAACGAAATTTTAGACAAACGAAATTTCCCTTCAATGTATAGTATTTTCTATAAGAGCCTGTATTGACTCCTACCGATTGACGCCTCTAAAAAATTTTATTTGCTTTAAAAAAAATGTTTATTGCCAAAAGAAACTTTGTCTAAAATTTCGTTCCCCAGAAAAGAAAATTCTTCTTTCTATGTAACGACCGATAGCCTTAAATGCACGTTTGTGAAAATACCTAGGTTAGGTTAGGTTAGATTAGGTGGCAGCCCGATGTATCAGGCTCACTTAGACTATTCAGTCCATTGTGATACCACATTGGTGAACTTCTCTCTTATCACTGAGTGCTGCCCGATTCCATGTTAAGTTCAATGACAAGGAACCTCCTTTTTATAGCCGAGTCCGAACGGCGTTCCATATTGCAGTGAAACCACTTAGAGAAGCTTTGAAATCCTCAGAAATGTCAACAGCATTACTGAGGTGGGATAATCCACCGCTGAAAAACTTTTTGGTGTTCGGTCGAAGCAGGAATCGAACCCACGACTTTGTGTATACAAGGCGGGCACACTCACCATTGCACCACGGTGGCTCCCGCGAAAATACCTAAAAAAGCTTTAGATTTAAATATTTCCCATATCATTTACTAACATTGTATTCCATTGTATTTTAAGCATACCGATTTTGTAAAAGTTTAACAAATTTGGTCCAAATCGGGTAAGATCTAAATATATGTATATGGGAACATAAACCTTTACCCTTCACTCCACACTTTTAAAGGGTTTGAGATGGTATCGAAAATGTACACTGAGAAAAAAGCATGCCCGGTTCCAAAGATTTAGTCTTTACTTTAACAATTTTGGTATTGATTGCAGCCAAAGAAGCGGAGAATTCAAGTAAGGATACTCTTAAGACACAATTCTCTTTTAAATTTCGGTTTTGTGTACTTGACTCTAGAAAGCAAATTTTAATTTTTCGATTTTTCAGCTTTTTTCTTCATATGCTATCAAAGTCCTTTAAAAACAAGTTAACGACAACTTTATTTTCCAAATTCAGACAATTCAAGTAAAAAACGTCTTTAAAATAAAGTGTTGAAAAACATGTCAAATTTTTTAACGATTTTTTTTTCTTTGTACTCAAGATGCAAAAAGACAACAAATTTAAAGACAACTTCATTGATTTTAAATAATTTTTCTGAGTTATTAAAGTCAAGTTGACCTTAGCCCAATCACTTAGTTAGAAGGACAATACGACTTCATTGAAAAGTTATCGACTTTTGGACAAGGAAAAAAAATTATATTAGAGAAATGCGTCTTCTACGCTAAGCAACATTTGCACTCGTATTTTAAGGACATGAAATCTTTGGCCTCACGACAATATTTTTTTCAGTGTAGATCTACAAAGTGGTGCAGGTTAGGTTAGGTTAAAGTGGAAGCCGATTTGATACAGGCTCACTTAGACTATCCAGTCCATCGTGATACCACATTAACTAAAACTGGGGTATATTATAGTCGGCCCCGCCCTATTTTAGATTTTCTTTACTTGTTTTTTATTTGTAATCCAACACAAATATCGTTAGGACATTTTGCTCCAAGTAAATAAATAGTTGAAACATAAAATGCTTGAACAATAGAAGCTATATTTTGTTGAAACAAATGCTGAATATATATATGCTTGAAGCAGCATGCGATTGAAGGAATATGTTACAGAATCGATAATTTTTGAATGTGTATTTATGAATGCAAATGGACTGATGTGTTTTCTTTTTTATTTTGCATACATTTAAATTATCGTTCCACGGTCCATCGGTAATGAAGGCTCACCCTCGGAATTAAAGATGCATTGTACCTCACACACAAAGCAACACAAATGATTAAATCTGAAAGGCTAGTGAAACAAAAACCAAAAAAAAAAAACAAAACGTGAATATAAAGGTCTTTTGATGCCAACATCATTGGAGTATGCCACAAAAAACCAAACACTGAACATCGTTCACGCCACAAGATACTGCATTCATCGGGAGACATGTGCTACATTCAGACATTTGCCCTCAACCTAGCTGACACTGCAGAGTCACCATTTGGTAAGGCTGGGCCTGAGATATACGAATGAATGCAATCACTGCTGCTATGGATGATGATGTTGATGATGATGGCGATGATGGTGCGTTTAATATGCATGTGCCACAAAGAAAATGCAATATTGGTATCGAAAGGGTTGTTGAAGTGGATTCATTATTTTAGTAGAAAACGGAACAAGTATATACGTAAACAGCTCGGCCTGGTCGAATCTTAAATGCCCACTTCATGGATTTCTGATAAAATTCTACTAACAGCAGGGCTAATATTGACTATTTTTTGCTATTTAAGGGTGACATCACAACGAGAAATTCAGAAGGATCGGATAAAAATAATCTGTAAGGACGCTGATGGAGTTCGGAATCGGTTTATATGGGGGATATACCTATATATAGTCCGATAATCCCCATTTGCAATTCCCTATACCAATAACAAGTTCTTGTGCGAAGTTTGCGTTATTTCAACAGACGGACAAGCGGACGGAGATGACTAATTCGACTCTGATTTTTCCATGAACATGAATATATATTCTCTATAGCGTATCAGACCAAACAGGGCTACAAACAGAATGACTGCAGATACTACAGTATCTTTCGGAGTGGACACTAGGGGTGAACCCTGGAAAGACGGAGCTGGTACTGTTCACCAGGAGGAGAAAAGTTGTCGGTTACAAGTCGCCTGAATTCCACGAAGCTGACCCTCTCGAAATCAGCAAAGTACCTGGGAGTTCTTTTGGATTCCAAACTAAACAGGATGGAGAACACTGCGGATCGCATAAAGAGGGCCTATGCGGCATTATACTCGTGCCAGAAATTGGTCGGGCAGAGATGGGGAATGAGGCCTTCTCTTTTTGGCTGGCTTTATACCGCTGTTGTAAGACCTGTGGCCACATATGGTTGTCATGTTTGGTGGACAATCGTAAACCACCAAAATCATATGTTGAGAATAAATAGGATAAATAGGACTGCACTTATTTACATGACAGGCGCTATGAGGACCACAGCCACTGCCGCTTTGGAGGTACTGATGGGAGTTATCCCACTCGATTTACACGTAAGGAAGGCGGCGGAAATGACACTTCTGAGACTTAAGAGCTTGAACACGCTGGAGAGGACAGCCTGCAGGTATACTGAGATTCTGGCCGGGCAGTATAGAAAGACGGAACATATGGCTACGGAGCATGCTTATCATAACAAACCGACATACATTAAGTATAGAGGAGTGGGAAGACAGGAGGATACCCTTCGGAACCCTGAACATGTATACGGACGGGTCGAAGATGGAGGAAGGAACGGGCAGCGGAATCTATTGCAGTGAACTAGAAATAAGGGAGTCTTACACGCTGAGATTTCTGCGACCACAAAGGCTGCTGAGTCGCTGTTGATGAGACCGTTATTCAGAAGGTTCTCATTGAACAGCATAATATAACTCTGTGCTGGGTACCTGGGCACTATGGGATAATAGGAAATGAGGAAGCGGATGTGCTGGCTAAGGAGGGCGCTCGTGGTAAGAATTCCCTTCAAGACGATGATATTTGTAGATGGTGCCTGGATGCGGAAGTTACGGAGGACTCGTACCACTTCCTGTGCCAGTGTCCAGCTTTTTCCTCTAGAAGAAACAAGATACTGGGCTCCTTTTTCTTTCAGGCTCTCACTGCCTTTAGGACATTTTCCCGATAATATTCGGTGAGCGACCCACACCATTAACATCTGCGGTGCTTGAATATTAGTGCCCATCGATTGTGTAATGTTTCAGCTGACCTCTGACCGGCAAGAAAACCAGACCATTTTGTTGTTCACAGATTGCTCAAAACTTTCTGTGTATGTATAATTTCAAAAATGTCAAGCTTTAAGATAAAGCTGTTAGTTGTCAGATTGGCAAAATTAGGATTGCCCAATCCAGCCATATAAAAGGGAGCCTTCTAATGTTCCGGGTAAGCTCAGAAACGCTTGAATTTACTTGATTTACTCGAAATAAATTGAGAGCGATGATGTGGTGAAAATAGGCCCCTCACTTTATACCCTTCATCACTACTGTGGTACTGGGTATAATAATATTGTGCATTTGTATGTAACGCCAAGAAGGAAATGTCTGAGAACCATCGTTTAGTATACCGATCATCTTAGAATTAAATTCTGAGTCGATTTAGCGATGTCCGTCCGTCTGTCTGTCTGTCTGTTCATGTATTTTTGTGCGAAAAGTACAGGTCGCAGTTTAAGTCCGATCGTCCTCAAATTTGTCATAGGGTCGTTTTTTGGGACAAAGACAATCACTATTGATTTTGGAAAAAATCGGTTCAGATTTAGATATAGCTGCCATATATATTTATCCCCGATCTGCTCATAATTGGCGTGTTTATCAACCGATGTTCTTCAAATTCAGTACATCCGAATATTTTATGAGTCTCGAAAAACTTGGAAAATATCAGCAAAATCGGTTCAGATTTAGATAAAGCTCCCATATATATCTTTCGTCCGATTTATACTCATATGACCACGGAGGCCAAAGTTTACTACCGATTTACGTGAAATTTTGCACAAAAAGTACAATTGACATTCTACTAATGCTTGGTAAATTTGATTGAAATCGGTTCAGATTTAGATATAGCTTCCATATATATCATTCGTCCGATTTGAACTTATATAACATCAAAAGCCAGAGTTTTGCACAAGGAGTACGTTTAATATTATCGGTAAGTGTACCAAATTTGGCTGAAATCGGTTCAGATTTAGATATAGCTCCCATATATATCTTTCGCCCGATTTGCACTTATATGGCATTAAAATCCAGAGTTTTGCCGTGATTTGCTTCAAATTTTTCACGAGAGGTACGTTTAATGGTATAGTTATGTGTGCCAAATTTGGTTAAAATCGGTTCAGATTTAGATATAGCTCCCATATATATCTTTCGCCCGATTTGGACTTATATGGCCTCAAAAGCCATGACTTGCTCCAACTTTTACACAAGGAGTACGTTTAACAGTATCGGTAAGTGTGCCAAATTTGGTTGAAATCGGTTAAGATTTAGATAGACTCAAATGACCACTGGGGCCAGAGATATACTCCCATTTACGTGAAATTTTGCAGAGATAACAGAATTATTATTCTAACTATGCATGTCAAAGTTAGTCAAAATCGGTTCAGATTATATATAGCTGCCATATATACATACACCAGAGTTGGGGAAATATGGTAGACTCTTTCGTATTTTAGACCAATTTTCAATGGAATTCTCCTCCAATTGACTTGATAGTGTCCACAGAGAATCTATTTAATATGATATTTAAGTGTGTCTAGTTTAATCTAATTTGATTCAGATTTAGATAAAGCCTCCATATATTCGTTTTTCCGGTTTATACAAATTTGGCCAAAATTCCCAGACTTTACACAAAATTCTGTGATGATTTCCTCTTAGTCATATCCTACACACTGTAATGCCAGAAATTCCACAGAACGGTTGAGTTTTAAATAAGGTTCCAAGTCGCCCGACTTGACCAAATAATATATCACAACCCACACTTGACCACATATCTTGGCGAGATCTAACCAATAACCTTGTAAAATCGCCACTGATGAGTATCAAAAATTGTAAATATTACTAAAATTGTCCTATATCTCAAATACATATAACATATATCGCCTGATAAATAATAAATGCTCTTTTATACAATTGCATTAAAATTCCTCTCGCTTCATATTTCCCATATTTTTATACCCTCCATCATAGGATGGGGGTATATTAACTTTGTCATTCCGTTTGTAACACATCGAAATATTGCTCTAAGACCCCATAAAGTATATATATTCTGGGTCGTGGTGAAATTCTGAGTCGATCTGAGTCGATGTCCGTCCGTCCGTCCGTCTGTTGAAATCACGCTAACTTCCGAACGAAACAAGCTATCGACTTGAAACTTGGCACAAGTAGTTGTTATCGATGTAGGTCGGATGATATTGCAAATGGGCCATATCGGTCCACTTTTACGTATAGCCCCCATATAAAGGGACCCTCAGATTTGGCTTGTGGAGCGTCTAACAGAAGCATATTTCATCCGATCCGGCTGAAATTTGGTATATGGTATTGGTATATGGTCTCTACACAGAAAAAAATTTCACGAAAGATTTTCCAATTAAAATTTTAATTGAGTTTTAAAAAATATTCAATTAAAAATTTAATTGAATCAACAAATTTTTTAATTGAAACAAAAATCAATCACAAAAATTAATAGTATCAATTAATTTTTTAATTGGATCAATTAATTTTTTAATTGGCCTTCAATTAATTTTTTAATTGATACTATCATTTCTGTGATTGCAGACATTTCAATTAAAAAATTAATTGGATCAATTAATTTCGTGATTGAATCAGAAAAAAATTTTTTTGTGTGTAACAACCGTGCAAAAATTGGTCCACATCGGTCCATAATTATATATAGCGCCCATATAAACCGATCCCCAGATTTGGGTTGCGGAGCCTCAAAGAGAAGCAAATTTCATCCGATTCGCCTGAAATTTGGTACATGATATTGGTATATGGTCTCTAACAACCATGCAGAAATTGGTCCACATCGGTTCATAATTATATATAGCCCCCATATAAACCGATCCCCAGATTTGGCTTGCGAAGTCTCCAAGAGAAGCAAATTTCATCCAATCCGGTTGTAATTTGGAACATGGTGTTAGTATATGATCTTTAACAACCGTGGCAGAATTGGTCCATATCGGTCCATAATTATATATAGCCCCCATATAAAACGTTCTCCAGATTTGACCTCCGGAGCCTCTTGGAGGAGCAAAATTCATCCGATCCGGTTCAAATCAGGGATCCGGAGCGGTCCATTTTTTTCGCTCCGCTCCGCTCCCGCTCCGGAGAAAAAAAAACCGCTCCGCTCCGAGAAAAAAAAAATCGCTCCGCTCCGCTCCTCTTCGAGAAAATTATAGTACAAACATTGTATTATTTGTTCAATTGAGTTTTATTTTATTTAGAAAAATCGGGCGGTACATATATGGGAGCTATAGCTAAATCTGAACCGATTTCGATGATTTTTTGCACATATAGTTAGTGCTATAGAAGATTACATTTCGCCAACTTTGAGTAAGATCGGTTGATAAATAAGGGTTTTATGACCTAATTTGGCAAAATCGGGCGACACATATATATGGGACCTATATCTAAATCTGAACCGATTTCGATGAAATTTTCAGACTTAAAGGGTGATACAGAAGATTTTTTTGTGCTAAATTTGACGACGATCGGTTAGTAAAAAAGTGCAACGTGACCCCATTTGTCGAAATCGCGCAATACATATATATGGGAGCTATATCTAAATTTGTTCCGATTTCTTCCAAATTCAATAACGTTCGTCCTTGTGCCCAAAAAACTCCCTGTACCAAATTTCATCAAAATCGGTTAATAATTGCGACCGAAATCCTGTGAACAACAAATACATGGACAGACGGACGGATGGACGGACGGACACCAAGCGCTAGATCGACTCAGGAGGTGATTCTGAGTCGATCGGTATATATTTTATGGGGTCTAAAATCAATATTTCTTGTAGGCACATTTTTTGGCAGATCAAACTTATTATACCCTAACCACTATGTGGTTTAGGGTATGATGACTTTAAAACAATGTGTTGAAACATTTTATTAATTTTGAAGATTTTTTCAGAAATATTAAATCCATTTTGACTTCATTAAAACGAAATTTGCATTCATGTTAGGATACACATTTTTATGTCGAAGGATAAACAGACTTCATTGAAAAGTTTAGAGACTTTTAGACAAGGAAAAACTTTTTTTCAGAGAAATATGTCTTCTATTCTAAGCAAAATTCGTATTTTAAGCAGGTGAAATATTTGGCCTCCCGACAATATTCTTTGCGGTGCACCATCTACTATTTAATATGTGATAGAAACCAAATTTATGAAAATGGACCAAAATGGACCAAACTCTGTTTGGTGTGACCATCGGACCAAATTTAAAAATTAGAAATCTTTTGGACCAATTTTGGTCCGATCGGACCAAAACGGCAACGCTGATTGGAATTGAACGTCTATACACAGAGTAGAAGTAACTACTCTCCGTTTTTTTGTTTTGCAACAGACGTAGAGAAGAGGTTTTGTTATATTTGTAATGTGTGTGTGGTGTATGTTTATGTTTGCAACAACCTCCATCGACATCAGTCCGTGGTATACCTACGAATATTCTTACTCAGATCTAGTGTTACCTAATTTCGCTTTTTCCCCTTTATTGTATAATAAATGTATATGCGCACATTTTTCAACCAAAATTGAAACTATCCATAATTTTAATTAAATTTTCGAGAACTAATATCAGAAATAAGAGAATGCTAGGCTATAGTACAATAGTAAAGCAAATATGAATGTCCTTACACTGAAAAAAAGCATGCCCGGTTCCAAAGATTTTGTCTTTACTTTAACAGTTTGGGTATTAATTCCGAGCCAAAGAAGCGGAGAATAAAAGTAAGGATACTTTAAAGACGTAATTCTCTTTTAAATTTGGGGGTTATGTACTTGCTTCTAGGAAGCAAATGTTAATTTTTCATTTTTATACCCTCCATCATAGGATGGGGGTATATTAACTTTGTCATTCCGTTTG
The DNA here is from genome assembly GCF_050003625.1 of Haematobia irritans. Classification (NCBI taxonomy): domain Eukaryota; kingdom Metazoa; phylum Arthropoda; class Insecta; order Diptera; family Muscidae; genus Haematobia; species Haematobia irritans. The sequence goes on along the minus strand of NC_134400.1, from coordinate 52,224,956 downwards.
TAACACATCGAAATATTGCTCTAAGACCCCATAAAGTATATATATTCTGGGTCGTGGTGAAATTCTGAGTCGATCTAAGCATGTCCGTCCGTCCGTCCGTCCGTCCGTCCGTCCGTCCGTCTGTTGAAATCACGCTAACTTCCGAACGAAACAAGCTATCGACTTGAAACTTGGCACAAGTAGTTGTTATCGATGTAGGTCGGATGGTATTGAAAATGGGCCATATCGGTCCACTTTTACGTATAGCCCCCATATAAAGGGACCCTCAGATTTGGCTTGTAGAGCCTCTAACAGAAGCATATTTCATCCAATCCGGCTGAAATTTGGTATATTATGTTGGTATATGGTCTCTAACAACCATGCAAAAATTGGTCCATATCGGTCCACTTTTACGTATAGCCCCCATATTAACGGACCCCCAAATTTGGCTTGCGATTGCTCTAAAAGAAGCAAATTTCATCCGATCAGGCTGAAATTTGGTACATGGTGTTGGTATATGGTCTCTAACAACCATGCGAAAATTGGTTCATATCGGTCCACTTTTACGTATAGCTCCCATATAAACGGACCCCCAAATTTGGCTTGCGATTGCTCTAAGAGAAGCAAATTTCATCCGATCCGGCTGAAATTTGGTACATGCTGTTAGTATATGGTCTCTACCAACAATGCAAAAATTGGTCCATATCGGTACATAATTATATATAGCCCCTATATAAACCGATCCCCAGATTTGGCTTGTGGAGCCTCTAAGAGAAGCATATTTCATCCGATCCGGCTGAAATTTGGTACATGGTGTTGGTATATGGTCTCTAATAACCGTGCAAAAATTGGTCCACATCGGTCCATAATTGTATATAGCCCCCATATAATCCGATCCCCAGATTTGGCTTGCGGAGCCTAAAAGAGAAGCAAATTTCATCCGATCCGGCTGAAATTTGGTATATGCTGTTGGTATATGGTCTCTAACAACCATGCAAAAATTGGTCCATATCGGTCCTTAATTATATATAGCCCCCATATAAACCGATCCCCAGATTTGGCTTGCGGAGCCTCTAACAGAAGCATATTTCATCCGATCCGGCTGAGATTTGGTATATGCTGTTGGTATATGGTCTCTAAGAACCATGCAAAAATTGGTCCATATCGGTTCATAATTATATATAGCCCCCATATAAACCGATCTCCAGATTTGGCTTGCAAAGCCTCAAAGAGAAGCAAATTGCATCCGATCCGGCTGAAATTTGGTACATGGTATTGGTATATGGTCGCTAACAACCATGCAAAAATTGGTCCACATCGGTCCATAATTATATAAAGCGCCCATATAAACCGATCCCCAGATTTGGGTTGCGGAGCCTCAAAGAGAAGCAAATTTCATCCGATCCGCCTGAAATTTGGTACATGATATTGGTATATGGTCTCTAACAACCATGCAAAAATTGGTCCACATCGGTTCATAATTATATATAGCCCCCATATAAAACGATCCCCAGATTTGGCTTGCGAAGTCTCCAAGAGAAGCAAATTTCATCCAATCCGGTTGTAATTTGGAACATGGTGTTAGTATATGATCTTTAACAACCGTGCCAGAATTGGTCCATATCGGTCCATAATTATATATAGCCCCCATATAAAGCGTTCTCCAGATTTGACCTCCGGAGCTTCTTGGAGGAGCAAAATTCATCCGATCCGGTTCAAATTAGGAACGTGGTGTTAGTATATGGTCGCTAACAACCATACCAAAATTGGTCCAATCACACAAAAATTGGTCCATATCGGTCCATAATCATGGTTGCCACTAGAGCCAAAAATAATCTACCAAAATTTTTTTCTATAGAAAATTTTGTCAAAATTTTATTTCTATAGAAAATTTTGTCAAAATTTTATTTCTAGAGAAAATTTTGTTAAAATATTATTCGGTTCATAATAAAATTTTCATCATTGTCAAAATTTTATTTCTATAGAAAATTTTGTCAAAATTTTATTTCTATAGAAAATTTTGTTCAAATTTTATTCGGTTCATAATCATGGTTGCCACTCGAGCCAAAAATAATCTACCAAGATTTTATTTCTATAGAAAATTTTGTCAAAAGTTTATTTCTATAGAAAATTTTGTTAAAATTTTCTTTCTATAGAAAATTTTGTCATACAATTGAGAAGATGGTGTTAGGAGGTTTTAAGATGCCTTGCCATCGGCAAGCGTTACCGCAACTTAAGTAATTCGATTGTGGATGGCAGTGTTTAGAAGAAGTTTCTACGCAATCCATGATGGAGGGTACATAAGCTTCGGCCTGGCCGAACTTACGGCCGTATATACTTGTTTTAGATTTTTTTCGTCAGTTGTTATCAAAACCCTTTAAAAACTTAAAGTTAACGAGTTATTTTTTTTTCCATATTAAGACTCGACTTCCAGTAGAAATTATGCTATGTTTCAAGTAAAAAGCGTCTTTAAAATAAAGTGTTGAAAAACATGTCTTATTTTTTAACGATTTTTTGCTTTGTAGGCAAGATGCAAAAAGGAAACAAATTTAAAGACAATTTTATTAATTTTAAAGAATTTTTCTTAATTATTAAAGTCACGTTGACCTTACCTCAAAAAAAAAATAACTTTCATGTTATGATACACATTTTTAAGTAAAATCACTTAATTATAAGGACATTACAACTTCATTCAAAAGTTTATTGCCTTTTGGACAAGAAAAAAACTTTATTTTAGAGAAATGCGTCTTCCATGTTAAGCAAAATTTGCATTCTTATTCTAAGGACATGGAATCTTTGACTTCACGACAATATTTTTTTTAGTGTAGAAAACTAAAAAATTAAATATAAATAAGATCGTTTAATTGCATTTATTTGACGTTCATTACAAACATCTTTGTAGTAATACGGGATGAAATTGATCGAAAGTACTGTTGTTACTTTTACAACACATACTAGAGATATATTTTGACATTTGCCGTTTTTGAAAACAATTACTAAAAAAACACGTTGTGTTTTCCCCAATGTACGTACGTACAAAAATACCTATCATACATTTTAAACGTTTGCTCACACTACGCTAAGTACTATATAAATTTGAAATTACCTACACAGTGTAATTTCAAAGTTACACATTTCATTCAAGTAATATTTTATTCGGAGCGGAGCGGTTTTTCATTTGGAAACCGCTCCGCTCCCGCTCCGGATTTTAGAAATGCCGCTCCCGCTCCGGCTAAAAAAGGGCTTGCTCCGCTCCGCTCCACGTTCCGCTCCGGATCCCTGGTTCAAATTAGGAACGTGGTGTTAGTATATGGTCGCTAACAACCATACCAAAATTGGTCCAATCACACAAAAATTGGTCCATATCGGTTCATAATCATGGTTGCCAGTAGAGCCAAAAATAATCTACCAAAATGTTGTTTCTATAGAAAATTTTGTCAAAATTTTATTTCTAGAGAAAATTTTGTTAAAATTTTATTCGGTTCATAATAAAATTTACATTATTGTCAAAATTTTATTTCTATAGAAAATGTTGTCAAAATTTTATTTCTATAGAAAATTTTGTTCAAATTTTATTCGGTTCATAATCATGTTGCCACTCGAGCCAAAAATAATCTACCAAGATTTTATTTCTATAGAAAATTTTGTCAAAAGTTTATTTCTATAGAAAATTTTGTTAAAATTTTATTTCTGTAGAAATTTTTGTCAAAATTTTCTTTCTATAGAAAATTTTGTCAAAATTTTTATTTCTATAGAACATTTTGTGAAAATTTTATTTCTATAGAAAATTTTGTTAAAATTTTATTTCTGTAGAAAATTTTGTAAAAATTTTATGTCTACTTTGTCAAACTGAATTATATACGTATTGGATCGATCTTCTTATACCCTCCATCATAGGATGGGGGTATATTAACTTTGTCATTCCGTTTGTAACACATCGAAATATTGCTCTAAGACCCCATAAAGTATATATATTCTGGGTCGTGGTGAAATTCTGAGTCGATCTAAGCATGTCCGTCCGTCCGTCCGTCCGTCTGTTGAAATCACGCTAACTTCCGAACGAAACAAGCTATCGCCTTGAAACTTGGCACAAGTAGTTGTTATCGATGTAGGTCGGATGGTATTGAAAATGGGCCATATCGGGCCACTTTTACGTATAGCCCCCATATAAAGGGACCCTCAGATATGGCTTGTGGAGCCTCTAACAGAAGCATATTTCATCCGATCCGATTGAAATTTCGTATATGGTATTGGTATATGGTCTCTAACAACCATGCAAAAATTGGTCTACATCGGTTCGTAATTATATATAGCCCCCATATAAACCGATCCCCAGATTTGGCTTGCGAAGCCTAAAAGTGAAGTAAATTTCATCCGATCCGGCTAAAATTTGGTACATGGTGTTGGTATATGGTCTCTAACAACCATGCAAAAATTGGTCCACATCGGTCCATAATTATATATAGCCCCCTTATAAACCGATCCCCATATTTGGCTTGCGAAGCCTAAAAGAGAAGTAAATTTCATCCGATCCGGCTGAAATTTGGTACATGGTGTTGGTATATGGTCTCTAACAACCATGCAAAAATTGGTCCTTATCGGTCCTTAATTATATATAGCCCCCATATAAACCGATCCCCAGATTTGGCTTGTGGAGCCTCTAAGAGAACCATATTTCATCCAATCCGGATGAAATTTGGTACATGGTGTTGGTATATGGTCTCTAACAATCATGCAAAAATTGGTCCACATCGGTCTATAATTATATATAGCCCCCATATAAACCGATCCCCAGATTTGGCTTGCGGAGCCTCAAAGAGAAGCAAATTTCATCCGATCAGGCTGAAATTTGGTACATAGTGTTGGTATATGGTCTCTAACAATCATGCAAAAATTGGTCCACATCGGTCTATAATTATATATAGCCCCCATATAAACCGATCCCCAGATTTGGCTTGCGGAGCCTCAAAGAGAAGCAAATTTCATCCGATCAGGCTGAAATTTGGTACATGATGTTGGTATATGGTCTCTAACAACCATGCAAAATTTGTCCACATCGGCTCATAATTATATATAGCCCCCATATAAACCGATCCCCAGATTTGGCTTGCGAAGTCTCCAAGAGAAGCAAATTTCATCCAATCCGGTTGTAATTTGGAACATGGTGTTAGTATATGATATTTAACAACCGTGCCAGAATTGGTCCATATCGGTCTATAATTATATATAGCCCCCATATAAAACGTTCTCCAGATTTGACCTCCGGAGCCTCTTGGAGGAGCAAAATTCATTCGATCCGGTTCAAATTAGGAACGTGGTGTAAGTATATGGTCACTAACAACCATACCAAAATAGGTCCAATCACACACAAAATGGTCCATATCGGTTCATAATCATTGTTGCCACTAGAGACAAAAATAATCTACCAAAATTTTATTTCTATAGAAAATTTTGTCAAAATTTTATTTCTATAGAATTTTTTTTCAAATTTTATTCGGTTCATAATCATGGTTGCTACTCAAGCCAAAAATAATCTACCAAGATTTTATTTCTATAGAAAATTTTGTCAAAAGTTTATTTCTATAGAAATTTTTGTCAAAATTTTATTTTTGTAGAAATTTTGTGAACATTTTCTTTCTATAGAAAATTTTGGAAAAATTTTTATTTCTATAGAAAATTTTGTGAAAAATTTTATTTCTATAGACAATTTTATTAAAATTTTATTTCTGCAGAAAATTTTGTCAAAATTTTATATCTATTTTGTCAAACTGAATTATATACGTATTGGATCGATCTTTTTTGATTTAATATATACCACGTATGGACTTACATACAATTTAGAAGATGGTGTTAGGAGGTTTTAAGATACCTTGCCATCGGCAAGCGTTACCGCAACTTAAGTAATTCGATTGTGGATGGCAGTGTTTAGAAGAAGTTTCTACGCAATCCATGATGGAGGGTACATAAGGTTCAGCCTGGCCGAACTTACGGCCGTATATACTTGTTTTTAACTAACATTGGGTTTTATCCCAGGACGTTATCCGATTTAAATTTTAATTCTATAGATTTTGTAGAAGTACAAAAAATTGTCTCCGTTAAAAGTATTTGTATCTGGAAATACAAACCTTTATATAGCTCCCAGCAAATTTGAAGTAGTTGATATGGTAACACAAATGTTTGTCTACATAGTGGTGAAGGGTATAATATAGTCGGCCCCGCCCGACTTTAGACTTTACTTACTTGTTTTTTTATTAATATTGTGTTTATATCTAAATCTAAACCGATTTTGACCAAATTTGGCATGCATAGCAAGAATGTTAATTATACACTCTGTGCAAGACTTCAAGTAAATCGAAGTGAAATTTTGTTCTACGGTGGTGATATATTTAAATCTGAATCAATTTCAATCAAATGCATATTTATAATGTTAATTATACGCCCTGTGCAACATTTCCCGTAACTCGGAGTACGTGCTACATATCGATGTCCTCCTCGATGTCCAATTAGTCGACCTGTAGACGGGTCGACTGGCGGTGACATTTTGGCAAGTCGAACCTTTTCTAAGGTGACGACATCAAAAGGAGGCAATCCCTCTCGAAAGAGATTCAAGGAACGAAGAAATGCTTTGTTTATCCTAAAGAAATTAGGATCAGTCGACCCAAGCACGTTGTCGGCTAAGCAAAGTGATTCCTTAAAATGGGCTCAAGGAATTCTTGAAGCTGGAAAAAGGGAACGATCACCGGATGAGCTACCATCCTCTAAACGGGATCAAAGATCGTTTGCCTCAGTTGCAAAAGACAGCCTTGTGATGGCTATTATTAATAAAGGAGCATTGGACGGTATGATTCCAAGGCAAAAATGGGGGGAAATTGAGAACGCGATGTCTGGTGTCTACTCAGAGGTGCGAAAAAAGTTTCCCGGACCAAGTCCTCGACGGCAAGATGCTGGATGGTATCAAGGACGATATAAGTTAATAGCTTTTGCAGACCAGAGGTCTATGGATTGCTTTAAAGCTGCATTGATGCTAATTGGTGAAGTTTGGGAAGGAGCCGCTTTGGAGTTAGTCGATAAAAAAGACATACCGGCTAAACCTAGAGCACATGCATGGATACCGGCAAACCCTCCTGATCCTGAGTCAATACTAGAGAGACTAAAAGAATGTAACCCAGATCTTCCAACCGCCGATTGGAAGGTTGGTCGTTTGGATGAGGTGGATGGACCAAGACGACATGCGGTGTTTATATTAAACATAGAGTCGCTGCAACATCTAGCCCAGACCCAAGGACGCGTAAGTTATGGCTTTCATGATATCCAAAGGATACCGAAACGGACAAGCCTCCGGTAGAGTCAGCAGTGAAAAAGTCTCCTAGCGAAGCCGAAGGAGACATAAAACCTGCAGACTATGGCGAAAATCATATGCGGGAAGTTTCTACAGGCTCAAGCCTCACCAAAGCTGAACCGCGGATTGTTGCGAGAGTCACCGAGATCTGTGAAGAGGAAGCCCTTGATGACTCAATTGAAGCGGCTGATGTGACGGTGGTTGAAAATTTGGATGGTTCTACGGTTCCTCCAGATAAATCTTCACCATTGTAAGGCCGCTTGTGCTGCCTTAAAAGTTCTCCTGATGAAAGGAGACATAGATATAGTTCTTATTCAAGAACCATACATATATAAGAACAAGATCTGTGAATTAAGCACTCCGGGTTTCAAACTTTTGCATAATACCGGTAACGATATAAATCGAGCATGTATAATTGCTAAAAACGAACTAAACTTGTTTCTGCTTCCTTCATTGAGCAATGCAGACACTGTCGTAGCCAGTCTAGAGATATCCACATGCAAATATTGGGTATCTTCGGTCTACATGGGACATGATAGGGATATGCCACCCTGTGCCGTTAAGACCTTAGTTGATGAGTCACTAAAAACAAAGACAAAACTCATTATGGGATGCGATGCAAATGCACATCATAGTATTTGGGGAAGTAGTGATACTAATGCAAGGGGAGAGTCGCTAATAGAGTTTATTTTGCGTACTAACCTGGTAGTTTGCAATAAGGGAGATGCACCAACCTTCGTCACCAGGAACAGACAAGAGGTTTTGGACGTAACGTTGACCTCTCCGGAACTGAATGATAAGATATCTGAGTGGCAAGTTTTGAGGGAACATAGCTTCTCAGATCATCGCTACATCAGTTTCAGATTGGCTGTTCGTACTTCAAAGACCATATTTCCGCCAAATGTTAGGAAAGCTGATTGGAATAGGTATAGGGAATCGTTCAATTTGATGATACCGGAAGTGCCGGATACAAATATGAGCACTGTGCAAGATATCGAACACGCAGTGGAGCGGATTACTAAGGCCTTCAACATTTCACTGAAAGCTCCATGCCCTAGAGGAAAGCCAAGGGGAAAAAATCGGCCGCCATGGTGGACTACGGAGTTAAGTAATATGAGGAAATCCTGCAGGAAGCTCTTTAACAAAGCAAAGTCCACAAGAGCTCCGGAGGATTGGGACACTTACAAGATGAATCTGAGAGAATATAAACGAGAACTGAGAAGGTCTCAACAAAACTCTTGGGATGATTACTGTAGCAGTATTGAGAATACGTCAGAGGCTTCCAGACTACGGAAGGTACTAGCGTCCACTAACACCGCTCCAGGTTTCATTAAAACATCGGAGGGAAATTGGACAACGTCCAGTGAGGAGACGTTGGAGGTACTTTTGGACACACACTTCCCTGGAAATCAGACGGTTGAACCATGTTCCGGCGGTGTAACAGAGGCTCAGCGATCATTTCCTATCGAGGAAATTGTGTCGGAATCTAGAATAAAATGGGCTTTAAATAGCTTTGGACCATTCAAATCCCCCGGACCTGATGGAATTACTCCGGCGGAGTTACAGGCAGTGGCTGAAAGAATTATCCCCTGGTTGACGGTGATCTATAAACAATGTGTAAACTTAGCATATATTCCAGAAAAGTGGAGGGAAACAAAAGTCGTCTTCATACCTAAAGCAGGAAAAGCCTCTCACTCGAGTGCGAAGGATTTCCGACCAATCAGCTTATCCTCATTCCTACTTAAGACCCTGGAGAGGATGATAGACATGTATCTTAGAACTAGCGTGGATTCAGGTTTGCTCTCGAAACGACAGCATGCATACTCGAAGGGCAGGTCTACTGAGACCGCATTGCATGAACTGGTCAGCTTTATTGAAAGCTCACTATCTGTCAAAGAATACACAATCGTGGCGTTTCTAGACATCGAAGGGGCGTTCAATAATGTCCATCCGAGCTCGATATTAAATGGACTGAAAACTCTGAATGTTGATCCAGGTATACTTAGGCTGTTAGACGAACTTCTAATGAAGAGACGTATTTCAGCCACACTAGGGCAAGCAAACATACAAAGGTATGTGAACAGAGGCACACCCCAAGGAGGAGTTCTATCACCTCTTCTTTGGAATGTTGCTATAAACAACCTTTTGTTTTCTCTAGAAAAAGAAAGGATAAAAGTAGTGGCATACGCAGATGATGTGGCGCTAGCAGTCAGGGGAAAATTCCCATCCACAATCAGAGATATTATACAGAGAGCTCTCCGGATGACTGAGAAATGGGCGAAAGATAATGGTCTTGGTGTAAATCCAGCAAAGACAGAAATAGTCATGTACTGCAAAGATCGCAAAACTCCCACGGTTAGGCCCATTTCCTTAGGGGGTACTGAAATTTCCTTTGGTGAGTGTGCAAAATACCTTGGCGTTATTTTGGACAGGAAGCTGAATTTTAGGCTTAATATTGAAGAGAGGGCGAGAAAAGCCACGGTAGCTTTGTACTCGTGCAAAAAGGCAATAGGGAAAAAGTGGGGACTAAGACCAAAAATTGTGCATTGGCTATACACGGCAGTGGTTAGACCTATAATGCTATATGGTGTTGTAGTCTGGTGGCCGGCGCTTCAGAAACCGACTTGTTTAGATAAAGTTCAGCGTATGGCGAGCTTATGTATCTCAGGCGCATTTAGTAAGACAGGAACAGACTCCCTTAATGTCATGCTACATCTATTGCCTTTAGACATTTTGGCCAAACAGTCAGCTGCAACAACGGCTGTGCGGTTGCGCGAGCTATCGCTATGGTCGGAAAAAATGTACGGTCATAGTTCGGTCCTCAAAGTAATGCCAGATGTGCCTAACGTAGTGGATTACACCCTGGCAAAACCACTTTTCGACAAAAAGTTTGAAACTCTAATTCCCAACAGTGAGGCGTGGTGTACACAGACCCCGGGGAATAAAAGATATATAGATTTCTATACTGATGGCTCCAAATTGAATGGACAAGTGGGGTTCGGAGTATATTCTAAAGATCTGGAAATTCGAATAGCGAAAAGATTACCTAATCACTGTAGTGTTTTTCAGGCTGAAATATTGGCAATAAGAGAGGTGGTGAATTGGCTGAGAAGTAATGTTCCAACAAATATTGGCATTAATATATACTCAGACAGTCAACCTGCAATAAAATCCTTGGACTCTGTGTTCCTTAACTCAAAAACGGCCATAGACTGCCGCAAATCTCTCAACGAGATGGCTGAGCAGTACAATATTCACCTAATATGGGTGCCTGGTCATAGGAACATACCGGGGAACTGTGAAGCAGATGTGTTAGCAAGGCTAGGAACTACCTTACATATTCCAGGGGAACTAGAATCTGTTGGTATGCCTCTGGCCACCTGCAAGCTCTTACTGCGTGAGAAGGCTGTTATGATGGCCAATATTCGATGGGAAAATTGCAAGGGTTGTAACGACACCAAGCAAATATGGCCCCATTTAAACTTAAACCGCACACTAGATATGCTAGTGTTCTCAAGGCGTCAGATAGCACTCCTAATATCTGCTATAACGGGTCGCTGCCTGATAGGCGAATTTGCAAAAACTATAGGTGCGAAGTATAATGACTATTGTATAAGCTGTCATGACGTGGAGGAAAAGGAATCAATTAAACACCTCTTGTGTGAGTGTCCTGCTTTTTGTGTAAGGCGTAAGCGAATTTTAGGAGCATATAGCTTTAGATTACTGGCTGACATGGAAAACGTTAACTTAAGCAGTTTGTTAATGTTTTTGGAGCAATCTGGTTGGTTCCACAAAAGTAAATAATAGAGAAGGTTCAGTGGTTAAGACTAGAAGTGCCCATATGTAATAGGTACTTTTAGTTAAATGTGGTATCACAATGGACTGAATAGTCTAAGTGAGCCTGAAATTTAATCGGGCTGCCACTTTAACCTAACCTTAACCTAACCTATCGATGTCCTCATTCCAGAGTACGCTAAGTCGACTTAGCATTTTTTGATGGAGTTCGTTGTTATACCCTAAACCACATAGTGGTCAGGGTATATTAACTTTGATCTGCCATAAAATATAACCCGATTAGACCCTATATAATATATATTAACCGATTTTGATGAAACATGGTATATAGCGTTTCTTTGGTACAAGGACTAACGATATTGAATTTGGAAAAATTGGATCAAATTGAGATATAGCTCCCATATATATGTATCGCCCGATTTCAATTGCGCTCATTTACCAACCGATCAGCGTCAAAATTGCCATAAAATAATCTAATTTGCCACCCTTTAAGTGTGCAAACTTTCAACGAAATCGGTTCAGATTTAGATATAGCTCCCATATATATTTATCGCTCGCTTTTCCCAAATTTGGCCAAAAGTCCCTTATTTATCAACCCATCTCACTTAAGGTTGGCTAAATGTCTTCTATAGCACTAACTATATGTGCAAAAAATTGTCGATATCGGTTCAGATTGAGATATAGCTCCCATATATATATATATATATATATATATATATATATATATATATATATATATATATATATATATATATATATATATATATATATATATATATATATATATATATATATATATATATATATATATATATATATATATATATATATATATATATATATATATATATATATATATATATATATATATATATATATATATATATATATATATATATATATACCGATTTTCCCAAATTTGGCCATAGAACCATTATTTATTATCCGATCTTACTCAAAGTTGGCTAGATCCAGTCCTCTATAGTACTAACTAGAGATGTGCGCGTGACACGAAATTCTCGTGACACGCGTGCTTCACGCGAGAATCACGTGAGTCGTGAACAAAATCCAAAGCAAGTCTCGTGAATGTGCGTGAATGGGACTAAAATAAATATGTCGTGCGTGAGTGTGCGTGAGAAATAAAGTCGGTTCGTGAATGTGCGTGAATAAAATTTCTGCAAAATCACACTCACGAAAAAAATCAAGATTTAATTCATATTCGTATTTTAACTGAAATTAATTTAGCTCTCGAACTATATTCTATTTTTGAAGTTTGTTACCTTTGCAGATTTCCGTTTGGAAAATGTCGTGAGGTTCGTGAATTTGTCGTGAATCACGAGAATTATCGTGAATCGTGCGTGAACGTGAGTCTTTAAAAGTAGTTCGTGCGTGAGCGTGCGTGAGTACTGGTTTTCATTTCGTGAATGTGCGTGAGTGGGATTGGCTACAACGCGTATCGTGCGTGAGCGTGCGTGAATAAACATTTTGTTTCGTGAATGTGCGTGAGTGTGAGTGAAATTTCAGTCACGCGCACACCTCTAGTACTAACGGTATGTGCAAAATTTCATCGATGTGTTCTGATATAGATCCCATATATGTATCGCACGATTTTGAAAAATTTGCCCCTAATAACCTTGTGTTTGACCATTTCTTAACTGATCTTACTCAAATTTTGCACAATGTAACCTTTTGTGGTATTACTCAAACCCGCAAAATATTATGCAAATTGGTTCAGATTTACATATAGCTTCCATATATATGCATCGCTCGATTTTCCCAAATTTGGACATAATACTCTTATTTATTAACCAATGTTACTCAAATTTCAAATTTTGATGTACTTATACGTACTCGTATAAGTATTTATACGTACTTGTAGCTCTTACATAATAATGTTACTCGATTTTTACAAATTTGGATTTATTAGCCACACTAATTCTCTTTTTATACCCTAAACCACATAGTGGTCAGGGGTATAATAAGTTTTATCTGCCAAAAAAATGTGCCTACCTGATTCGATCTAGCTTTTGGTGTCCCTCCGTCCGTCTATCCATGTATTTGTTTTTCACAGGATTCCGGTCGCAATTATTAACCGATTTTGATAAAATTTGGTACAGGGAGTTTTGTGGGCACAAGAACGAATGCTATTGAATTTGGAAGAAATCGGATCAAATTTAGATATAGCTCCCATATATATGTATCGCCCGATTTCGACAAATGGGATTACGTTGCGCTTTTTTACAAACGGATCGTCACCAAATTTTTTCCAAATCGGTTCTGATTTAGGTATAGCTCTCGTATATATGTATCGCCCGATTTTCCCAAATTTGGCCACAAAAGCCTTATTTATCAACCGATCTTACTCAAAGTTGGCTAGATGTAATCTTCTATAGCACTAATTAGATGTTTTAATAATGGGCTCAATATTAGTGGCATACTAACCCCGTAGGTGCAATATCAACTACAGCCAGTGTTACTAGAAGTAGGGGAAGAGACGTATTGTAGGGACGTAGGGCCACAATGTAGGGAAATTTTGTAATAATTTTTACATTTTGGTGGCTCTAGAGGAGGACATTAGAAGCCGGCAAGGCATGATCTTTAACAATGTGTGGTAACAACAGTTAAAACTCGTGCCAAAAAAAATCTAACAAAATTTGAAGATTACCACAAATCTACCAAACAAATATTTCTGTAGAAATTTTTGTCAAAACTTTATTCCTGTAGAAAATTTTGTCAACATTTTATTTCTATAGGAAATTTTGCCAAATTGTATTTGTATAGAAATTTTTTCAAAAAATTCTATAATTTTTTTTTTTTTAAATGTCATTTTTATGGATTTTTTTTTCAAAATTTTATTTCTATAGAATTTATTATCAAAATTTTATTTCTATAGAAAAATTTCTCAAAAAATTAGTTTGTATAAATTTTTCCAAAATTTTATTTCTATAGAGATTAAGGAAATACTATTTTTGGTAGAATTCTACCAACTGTGGCAACTCTGGTTATATACGTTGCATTTTTATGTGTTAAGATAATAAAGTACTTAGAACCATTTTGTTTTGTAAAATTTATTTAAATTTAACGAAAAATATTGTAGGGAAAATTGTTTGGGAATGTATGGGAAAGTAGGGAACTTTTTTTGTTCTTGTAGGGTAACCGAACATTTTCCCTGGCAACACTGGCTATGAGTTACAGTCAGATTGAGAAAAAGCACCCATAAACATGTACCCCTTAATTTTCTAAAATATGCAACCGCGGTTTATCTCCCAGACCTATTTCAATGTTACCCCACAAATGCTTATAATTACTAATTCATTAAGGGTGGTTTAGTGTATGATATAGTCGGTACCGCCCGACTTTCTACTTTACTTACTTGTTTAATAATGGAATCAATATTAGTTATATACTAATATATTGGTTATAACTATAGCTACAACTATATATAATATCAGACATTTCTGCTCAGATTGTGACAAAACTCCCATAAAAATATACCCTTAATGTTCTAAAATATGGAAATGCGGTTAATCTCTCAAACCTTTACCAATATTACCCCACAAATGCTTATGTTTACTAATTAAGTAGGGGTGGATTAGGGTATGATATAGTTGGCCCCGCTCGACTTTCTACTTTATTCACTTGTTTTTTATTCGGGTTGATGTGAATTGCATCTTGTCAAAAGTTGTTAATAACATATTATAGCCTGTGACTAAAGTTTAAGAAATTTCCAATCCAAAAAGGGTAAAAAGCTTTGTTCGGTCTAAAGTGGTCTAAGTCATTTTAAGCCATATTCTATTATCACTATTTGTAATTCGTACATACTAAAAAAAAATCTACAATAGACATGATTGTAAGACCGAAAAAAGTGAATTTATATCTTATACGGTTTTTCAAATTCAAAAAAAAAAAACTTTGAACTTGTTTCCTGTAAAATTCACTTTTTATATCCTCCACCATAGGATGGGGGGTATATTAGCTTCGTCATTCCGTTTGCAACACTTCGAAATATCGTTCTAAGACCCCATAAAGTATATATATATTCTGGGTCGTGGTGAAATTCTGAGTCGATCTAAGCATGTTCGTCCGTCAGTCTGTTAAAATCACGCTAACTTCAGATTGAAACAAGCTATCGACTTTAAACTTGGCATAAGTAGTTGATATTGATGTAGTTCGGATGGTATTGCAAACGGGCCATATTGGACCACTTTTACGTATTTCCCCCATATAAATCGACGCCCGGATTTGGCCTACGGAGCCTCTTGACTAAACTACAAGAGTAGCTTAACCAACAAAGGAAAATAATGTTTGTCAAATTTATTTGGACAAAGCCCTATAGACTGCAAAGTGGTTGGATGGACGCACGTTTCGAAGTTACCACATTCCTCATCAGCATCCTCTACATACTGCAAAACTAGTAGTTCAGTTGGCTGGGTTTATTTTGAGCGTGCTTCC
The DNA here is from genome assembly GCF_050003625.1 of Haematobia irritans. Classification (NCBI taxonomy): domain Eukaryota; kingdom Metazoa; phylum Arthropoda; class Insecta; order Diptera; family Muscidae; genus Haematobia; species Haematobia irritans. The sequence continues at coordinate 52,209,391 of NC_134400.1, read as the reverse complement.
TCTTACTTCATTCGGTTTTGTTCTTTATTGTTGGTTTGTACTTCAACTGCACTCAAATCGATTATTTGACAGTGGCAAAGGAAAAGAGAGATGTTTGTACAAAGATTTATTTAGGCAAAGGCCAACTATCATAAACCTTTTTTCGGAAGGTTCAAGTGTTTGTCAAGGTTCGGGGGTTTGTCAAAATTGTATTTCTATAGAAATTTTTGTAAATTTTTATACCCTCAACCATAGCATGGGGATATATTAACTTTGTCATTCCGTTTGTAACACATCGAAATATTGCTCTAAGACCCCATAAAGTATATATATATATATATATATATATATATATATATATATATATATATATATATATATATATATATATATATATATATATATATATATATATATTCTGGGTCGTGCTGAAATTCTGAGTCCATCTGAGCATGTCCGTCCGTCCGTCTGTTGAAATCACGCTAACTTATATATAGTATATGGTCTTTAATGACCATGCAAAAATTGGTCCATATCGGTCCATAATTATATATAGCCCCCATATAAACCGAACCCCCGATTTGACTTGCGGAGCCTCTAAGAGAAGCAAATTTCATCCGATCCGGCTGAAATTTGGTATCTGGTGTTAGTATATGGGCTCTAATTGCCATGCAAAAATTGGTCCACATAGGTCCATAATTATATATAGCCCCCATATAAACCGATCACCAGATTTGACCTCCGGAGCCTCTTGGAAGATCAAAATTCATCTGATTAAGTTGAAATTTGGTACGTGGTGTTAATATATGGCCTCAAACACCCATGCAAAAAATGGTCGAAATCGGCCAATAATTATATAAAGGCCCCATATAAACCGATCCCCAGATTTGACCTCCGGTGACTTTTGGACAAGCAAAATTTATCCGATCTGGTTGAAATTTGGTACGTGGTGGTAGTATATGATATTTAACAACCATGCCAAAAGTGGTCCATATCAGTCCATAATCATATATAGCCCCCATATAAACCGATCCCGAGATTTGGTTTTGGAGCCTCTGGAGGAGCAAATTTCATCCGAGTCAGCTGAAATTTGGTACATTGTGCTAGTATATGGCCGTTAACAACCATGCCTAACTAGGTCCATATCGGTCTATAGTTATATATAGCCCTCAGATAAATCGATCCCCAATCACACAAAAATTGGTCCATATCAAGTTCATAATTCTACACTGAAAAAAATATTGTCGTGAGGTCAAAGATTTCATGTCTTTAAAATACGAATACAAATTTTGCTTAGCATAGAAGACGCATTTCTCTAAAATAAAGTTATTTTCCTTGTCCAAAAGTCGATAAACTTTTCAATGAAGTCGTATTGTCCTTATAATTAAGTGATTTGACTTAAAAATGGGTATCTTAACATGAAAGAAAAAATTTATAAGGTCAACTTGACTTTAATAATTCAGAAAAATTCTTTAAATTTAATGAAATTGTCTTTAAATTTGTTGTCTTTTTGCATCTTGACTACAAAGCAAAAAATCGTTCAAATATAGGACATGTTTTTATAAACTTTATTTTAAAGAAGTTTTTTACTTCACACATAGCATAATTTCTACTGGAAGTCGAGTCCTAATTTGGAAAATAAAGTTACCGTTAACTCGTTTTTAAAGGACTTTGATAGCATATGAAGAAAAAAGGTGAGAAAGCGAAAAATTAAAATTTGCTTCCTGGAAGCAAGTACACAAAACCTAAATTTAAAAGAGAATTGTGTCTTAAAAGTATCCTTACTTGTATTCTCCGCTTCTTTGGCTCGGAATCAATACCAAATTGTTTAAAGTAAAGACAAAATCTTTGGAACCGAGTATGCTTTTTTTTCAGTGTATATATGAACTTGATATGGACCAAATCTGGCTCTCTACGTACCGTGCAAAAGTCCATGTCGATTCATAATTATTTGTAGACTTATCTATACATACCTTTTTTGTCTAATATATACCACGTATGTACTAACTCAAAATTTAGAAAACGATGTTACGAAGTTTTAAGATACCACAACCCAAGTTATTCATTGTCGATGACAGTTTTTCGTAGAAATTTCTACGCAATCCAGGGTGTAGGGTAATTAAGCTTCGGCCTGGACGAACATACGGCGGTATATACTTGTTAGGCTTAGCTTACTTTGGAATGGAGACATCGATATGTTAAATATAACTAAATTGATATATTAGAAGTAAACATATGGTCATACAAGTACATATCGGGCGAAAGTTTCATATGGGAGCTATATATCTTTGAATTTGACTAATATTCTGCAAAATTTACGAGACTCGCAAAACTTTTGAATATACGAAATTTGAAGAAGATTGGTTGATAAATACGTCATTTATAATCCGATCGTTTATAAATATATGCATATGGCAGATATATATAAATCTGAACCGATTTTTTAGGGATCGTCTTTGAGCCGAAAAAGACACTATGCCAAATTTGAAGACGATACGACTAAAACTGCGAGCTGGACTTTGCACACAAAAATATCTCAACAGACACACATCTCTAAATCGACTTAGAATTTAGTAGATTGACATTTTCAAATGCATGCATTTTTTATCTATCCATTTCGAAAGACTTGGAAATTCTTGGAAATCTCAATATATGCGAGTAATAAAATGATATAATTTATCAATACCCTCGTACAAATCTTTCATTCAATCAAATGTATAATTATTAGTTACACTGACAGAAAATTCCTTTTTTGGGTATACAACTATTTGTTTCTTCACACTTCTCCTGAGGACACAAAGCTTTGAATTAATGAATTCCTCTAGAGTTCCGAGTGTATATTAGTGTCTCGTAATCCACAAAGAAAATTGGGTATTGAAGAAAATGACGGAAGAATGACCCCTAGGAAAAGGAGAACTATTTGCACCCATAGATATCCGAATTGTACCACCATTAAATAAATGCGAGTATAATGACCCCTGTTGCTATTTATTTTTTTTTTTATTGTTTTCCATGTCGAAATGTAAACGATTGACTAAACTGCTCTCGAAATCCAATTCAGGACCATTAAAATTAATGCGCAATAGATTGCTTTCATCCTTCCGTGTGTTGTGTTGTGTTCTTCTCGAGAGTTAGTATCTATCGGCCTTTCTTCCGAAATTCATTATTTATTGTGCATCAACGACAAATGATAGCAACAACCACTATTCACCATTCCATTACCACCAACATCACACTGATGATAATGATCCGTAGTCGAAGGATGTCCTTTGCCAATCGACCTATTCTGTGTGATGTGTATGGCTTTGTGTAATGTCAACCAAGTGGAACATCTTAAATTACATCTTTAAGATTTCGTTTGGAAAAAAATATCCACCATTACCCGCATTTCATATTACCCACACACACACACACATACCATCAATGACCTGAGAATATGCATGCTGGCCAGGACTAAACCGTTGGCTGTTGTCATTCATTCCCCAGTAACCTAACTAAATGAATATTGACATAACATACAAATCCAACACACACACACCGAAGGATATCACATCAATAAGAGAGGATGAATGGATGGATGAACGGATGTTTTGTTTCCAAGCTTCGATGAAGAAAATCCAGATGAGTTACCGAGCTATATGGGATGTGAGTAAAAAATACAAAAGGAGAAACAAATTGCTTGAGACATTGACTCCAATAAATAAATTCTCGGCTATGGGCTCGATCGAATAAACTGCGTTTCAAAAAACAATACTCCCGTATCCTGGAACTTTGCAAATCAGCCACAACTTTGTTGCTGACATTGTATTCTTGTCTGTCATTTACAGCCAAGTCATCCCATCAATATAAACAACGTCCTGATGGAAATCTTCTTCTTCGTCATCATCATTATCGATGACAATGATAATCATTACCAGGACCAAAAGAGTACAGCTTAAATAATTCTCACTGGTATTATGTTTGTATGTGTGTGCTACGTAGTTACTCAAAACAAACTTCATTTCAATTTTAAGACGTCATTTATTCTTGGCCTAACTTCTTCAGCATGATGATGACGATGTTGAGATAATGCAACCATGGCCTCAAACATATGTAAGGTTGTCAACCCTTATTTAACGCATATTACGTAGCATTCTTTTGCCCTCCAAGTACCATTTGTATATGCGAGCTTTCATTATCCTTCTACCCTTATTGCAGTATTCCTGTGCTCTCTTCGAATTGGCGTTGTATTTTTCTTTTTGTTGTTGTTTGGACACTTTAGCCGAATGTAAAGACATTAATATCCTTTATGGGATGACTATTTCGTTATCGCGTTAACTGTGCTATGACGTAGTAGGATTTTCCCTTGTTTTCCACCGTCGTCTTTTTTAATGGTAAGGGGTGGGTGTGTGGAGGGGGAGGGTTGTTGAGGGGAAATTTGCTAATATTTGCGCAGTTAGTATTTGACACCAAGGCATTTATATGGTCCTTCCCCAAAAAATATTTATGTGGCTATTAATTTGCCTTGAATAACCCAATCTCTAATGTGGCCATCCATCTACATACTCGGCTTGGGCTATAAACACAGGGGTATACGGCCACATTGCATCAATGGGGATTAGGCAGCAATCCATTAGAGTTTCCAAAATCGATATAAATAAATCATCGATTTAATAAAATAAATCAAATAGCCCTTCAATGGACTATCCGAAAATGTGACCCACTTATCAGTATACCCACCAAAAGATGTGAACCCAGCATAACCAAGTCGTGAGCGACGAAAAGAAAATACAGTAACCGTTTATCTAGAACATATACAAAATTGCGCAACACTGGCATCAGCTGTTTAAATACAAGGGAGGAATATAATAAAAATTCTTCCTGTTTTCTGCATAAATTGTTCAAGTAGTAACAATTATTTGCTAGTGCAGTTATTGATGATAATGTATTACATTTAATTTCATCATATTTGGTCAAAATAAATCCCAATAAATGGCTATTTTGAATCACTAAAATTTCATCTGGCAACACTGGTGAGATTTTCACTGATGATCTATTCCGCATAGAACGCCAGTGCAACGATATTCTGTTTAGTTTATACAAATTTTGCATCCAGTATAAAAGAAAACAGGACTAAATACCCACCACCATGAATCAAATATTAAGTTTCCTTTCAAATTTCAGGGGGTTTGATGACAGATATTCTCCCAAGCAGAGCAGTACACTGTCAGATTCTCGATTTATAAGAACCATTTTTGTTTGAGTTTTAAAGGAATTATTATTACATCTTGTAAGTGTGCAAGAAAACAATGAAATAACGCCTTGATTTGAAATCGGAAATCTGTAGATTTTCACCCCATTATTTAAATGTTTACGATATGTCAAATCTGGATGTTTTACATTCAGTTTCAAGAAATTTTCATGAAGTGAAATCGGTCTATATGGAGGCTTTACCAAATGGACCGATAAAAACTAAATCCGATACACGTTTTTGTGCGGCCAAAATGCCAGAACGAGTATATTTACAATTTCAGGCAAATCGGATAAAAACTACGGTTTCTAGAAACCCAAGGAGTTAAATCGGGAGATCGGTCTTATGGGGGCTATACTAAAATATGGACCAATACTCACCGTTTTCGACAAACCTCTTAATGGTCCTAAAATACTTCTAGATTTAAAATTTCAAGCAAATTGGGTAAAAACTACGGTTTTTAACAATAAAATCATTTCTAACACACCTATTTATAGTCCTAAAAAACCTCCACATTTACAATTTCAGGCAAATTGTTTCTACAAGCCCAAAAAGTAAAATCGGGATATCGGTCTCTATGGGGGCTATACTAAAACATAGACAGATAATCACCATTTTTGCCACACCTCTTTGTGGTCCTAAAGTACCTCTAGATTTCCAATTCCTGGTAAATTGGATAAAAACTACGGTTTCTATAAGCCCAAGAAATAAAATCGGAATACCGGATGGGGGCTATACCAAAACATGGACCGATACTCACGATTTTCGAGACACCTCTTTATTGTGACGGGGGTGTAATAAGTTGTCATCTTGGTCGTGGGCTCGATTCCTGCTTCGACCGAACACCAAAAAGTTTTTCAGCGGTGGATTATCCCATCTCAGTAATGCTGGGGACATTTCTGAGGGTTTCAAAGCTTCTCTACACTGTTAGAAAAATATGTTTTTCATATGTTTCGATATAAACAAAATGTGTTTCGGGCACAATTTTTAAACACAATATATTTAAGTGCAAACATGTAATGTTCTCAAACTAACACTAAATGTTTGGAACACATATGTTAATATGTTAGAATATATTATGTTTGGGGCATGCATGTTTCATAAAAATTATATGTGTGAATGTAAACATATATAAATTTACAAATTTCGAGTAAACATATATATGTTGTGATATTTTATTCAGAGAGCGAAAGAGAGAGAGAGAGAGAGAGTATACAGAAAGAAATAGAGATAAAAACCGGGAGGGTTGACGAAAGATATCAAATTAACACAGCGAGAGAATCGAAAGAGAGCAATTTCTGTGAAACCGCTTATATGTTGTTTCGGAAACTGCTTTATGATAAGGCCAAAAATTTTATACGCTTAAGTCTAAATATTATTTAATTTAAGTCTAAATATTATTTAATTTGTGTATATTATAAAATTATTTATGTATGTTTATACTCGACCCCACGTTCTTCCTTTGTTAGAGTTTTTGAATTCCTTCCAAAATATCCAACTTTTATACCAAAACCAGTTTTTTATTACAAAATTGTTATTTTTGCAATAAAAAAATAATATTTTATCCAAAAGCTCAGTCCATTTCGTTTATATCAAGCACTGTTTCTGACTGTAAATCTTTAATAACCCACATTTCGAAGTTTCATTATAAAAATTTAATATAGTATAAATATAAATGCGTAAATTAAAAAAAAAAACAATTGGTGTTTGGTCGGAGCAGGGATTGAACCCACGACCCTTTGCATGTACGGCAGACATGCTAACCACTGCTCCACGTTGCCAACACATGTATGTTTCTGTTAAATAATGTTATGTTTGCATGGGCTCGTGGGCGCTGCAAACTATGCTATATAAATGTAACTTATAACGATAATTGTCTTCTGGTGACTATAACAGCTACGTAGCTCAGTGGTAGTGTGTTGGCTTACAAACTGTATGGTCCTCGGTTCGATTCTCCGTCCAGGCGAAAGGTAAAATTTAAAAAAATTATAAAATTGAATAATTTCTTCAACATTATTTGTATTACAGAAAAAGGTGCCAAGAACTAAAAAACTTCGTGGAAGTGAAAATTATATTAGGGAATGAGCACAATCTTCTTTGGGGAAAATTCTTCCAAGCATATAATATTTTTGGCTCAAAATGCTTCCAAAAATAGAATATGTTCACATAAAACAAACATATTAATGTTTCGGCAGTATCCAATAATATATGTGCTTCCTGCAAAATATGTTTGGAACATATGTTAGAGAGGCGATTTTTTTTGAGGGTGTAAGTGGTTTCATTGCAATGTGGAACGCCGTTCGGACTCGGCTATAAAAATGAGGTCCCTTGTCATTGAGCTTAACATGGAATAGGGCAGCACTCAGTGATCAGAGAGAAGTTCACCAATGTGCACGCAGAGAAGGAATATGATCACCTCAACCATGTTTCAAGAGCAAAATGTTATTTTTGGATGGTGACCATGTAACATGTTTATGGCAAAAATGTTCTTTTCTCGCCAAAAATAATATGCTTGCCGATATCAGACACATAATCTCCGAGAAAATAACATGGTTGCGACAAACATGTTACATGGTCACCATTCAAAAATAACATTTTGCTCTTGAAACATGGTTGAGGTGATCATATTCCTTCTCTGGGTGTGGTATCACAGTGGACTGAATAGTCTAAGTGAGCCTGATACATCGGGCTGCCACCTAACCTAACCTAACCTTGGTGGTGGGTATAAAAAGTTGAACCTTGAGTAGCATTGGTTAATAAATAAGAGTATTATGGCCAAATTTGGGAAAATAGAGCGATGCATATATATGGGAGCTAAATCTGAACCAATTTGTATAATATTTTGTAGGTATGATTGATAACACAGAAGGTTACCTTGTGCAAAATTTGAGTAAGATCAGTTAATATATGAGGCCTCTATGGTCAATCAAAATGTTATTAGGGGCAAATTTTTCAAAATCGGGCGATACATATATATCGGAGCTATATCTACAACTGAACCGATTTCAATGCACATACAGTAAGTACTATAGATGACTGGATCTAGCCAATTTTGAGTAAGGTCAGTTAATAAATAAGGGTTCTATGGCCAAATTTAGGAAAATCGGGCTATACATATATATGGGAGCTATATCTAAATATGAACCGATTTCGTTGAAATATTGCACATATAGTTAGTGCTATAGAAGGTTACATTTAACCAACCTTGAGTAATATCGGTTGATAAATAAGGGTTTTATAGCCAAATTTAGAAAAATCGGGCGACATATAACAGCCTGATAAGTCCACGGCCTACCAAAGAAAAACACATTTTTTCTCAAAATTCATTTTTATTATTCAACATAGTTCCCTTCAAGAGCGATACAACGATTATAACGACCTTCCAATTTTTTGATACCATTTTGGTAGTACTCCTTCGGTTTTGCCTGAAAATAGGGCTCAGTTTCGGCGATCATCTCTTCATTGCAGCCAAAATTTTTTCCCTGCGAGCATCCTTTTGAGGTCTGTGAACAAGAAAACGTCGCTGGGGGCCAGATCTGGAGAATACGGTGGGTGGGGAAGCAATTCGAAGTCCAATTCATGAATTTTTGCCATCGTTCTCAATGACCGGCACGGTGCGTTGTCTTGGTGAACAACACTTTTTGCTTCTTCAAATGGGGCCGTTTTGCCGCGATTCGATGTTAGTTATATACTAACTCTATAGGTGCAAAATCAACTATATATAATATCAGACATTTCTCTCTTATTATGACAAAACTCCCTTAAAAATTTACCCCTTAATGTTCTTAAATATGGAAATGCGGTTTATCGCTCAAACCAGGGTATGATATAGTCGGCCCCGCCCGACTTTCTACTTTACTTACTTGTTTATAACTCGCTTTTTTCATATTTGTAATGGGAAAGTTATTTTTTTTGTCCAAATTATTTAAATTTAGCCGAAAAAAATAAAAATTTAAATGCTTTCTAGTAAAATTGCGAATTTTTGAAAATATTTGATGACAAACGTTCCGGACAAGCGTTACAGGGCTAGTATATATTGATAAACAAGCGGTGTGTTTATGTGGTGTAAGGGCAATAGTTTGCTTAGTTTAAGATTTAGAGATGATTTAATGGTACACCATTTGGTTTTGATATATTTTCCTTTAATCAATAAAATGAAAAATATATAAAACTCCCAATAAAAAAATTTATGGTTTGCTTCCATCACATCCGTCACTGAAAATTCCTAGTTGTATACTTGAGGTTGTGAAGCCTCAAATCCATTGCCTTTACAAGCTTTGTAAGGATTAATTGATGAAGTTTCTCATAATTGGTCTGGTTACTTTACTACACAAAAACAAAACGAAAAAAAAAACACAGAACAGCAACAACATCGCACAACAAAAATTGAAAGCAATCAAAATTTTGAATAATTAAAGAGCAGTAAGTGAACTTTTTGCTTGAGCAATTTTCAAATAGGACATCCACTTTTCTTATACAATAACCAGGAGGTGAAGCTGGCCAGGATATAGTGAAACGGGAGCATTTAAGTGCTAATTATGTTGTGTTCTCTCCTTCCACGACAATGGATTTTCACAATGGAGAATGTCGGAATAAGTGGCAAACAATATTTGTCGAATGGTTAAAACGTGTTCTCCATTAAATCACAAAATCAGCCATACCAGCCAGGCAGCTGTTTTCCCAAAGTAATCATAGTAATCCTCAAAAGAGGCACGTTTGAAAATGTAAATTAATCAGGAGGCTCCTTCCGTCCTCCGTCCCCCGCCCCACTCCGTACACTGTATAAAGGTAGTATATAGGCTTCTCATTGTATCCACAGCCACATAGTGGGCCCGTCAGCCATAGCAACCACTAGCAGTTTCCTCCACTATTTTGCATTCAGCTACATTCAGAGAAATTATGTTTTAATTGGGTACAAAGAGTTGACAAAACTATTATGATTTTCAGCTATAAGTATTAAACAAGAAAGCAAAGTAGAAAGTCGGCGGGGCTGACTATATCATACCCTAAACCACCCTTACCGAATTAGTAAACATAGGAATTTGTGAGTTATCATTGGTATAGGTTTTGGGCAAAAACCGCATTTCCATAATTACCCTACGGGAAATGGATCAACCACAGGACCCGTACAGGACTAGTCCCTGGTGTGCGTGGACAAGTCCTAGTTCCGGTCAAGACCTATGGAAGGGACCGGTCACTTTAACATGGGTTTGTCATTGACGGGGTAAATTTACGCTTTAGGACACGTCTTGGACTGGTTCATGAGGACGTGTTCTAAACACGTCCTCATGAACCAGTCTCTGACAAACTCTTAGGAATCTGTTTCAGTTTGGTTATCCGAATCGCACCAGAAATGAAAAGCTTGAAATATATTGAACAATGGGTTATTCTGGTAATTCTACTTCACAATAAATGTGTAGATCCAATAAGAAGTCATTAAATTATGACTATTTAAAAACTTCGGCAAACTGGTTCACCGGTACCAGTCCTGTGATAGGTCCGTCAGTGGCAATTTGCACCAATTTCCTGTAGGGTAAGAACATAAAGGGGTACATGGTTATGGGAGTTTTATTTTTAAACAGAAATGTTTGATATTACACGCAAAGAAAAAAAACGTTTGGAAAACGTGTGCCGAAAACGTTTTTCTTTTGTTAGAGTTTTTTGAATTGCTTCGAAAATTTTAAACTTTTATCACCAAAAAAATTCGTTTGTTACAAAATTTTTATTTTTTCAATAAAAAAAGTTATTTTTGAAACAACAACAGAGTCCATTTCGTTTATATCAAAAACTGTTCTTTTCTGACTTTAGGACTTTAAAAGGACACATTTTACTGTTCAAAATTTAATATAGTACAATGTAATGTTGAACATTTTTTCGGAATCATCCGAACATATGTGGAATATATGTAAAAAAAAAAAAAAAAAAAAACTTTGGTCGAAGCAGGGATCGAACCCACGACCCTTGGCATGAGAGTCGGACGTAGCAACCACCGCTCCACGGTGCCAAACTAAATGTTTGTTTCTGTTAAATAAACTTTGTTTATTCGGTTCGTGGGCGCCGCAAGCTATGCTATATAAATATAACTTATATGGGTAATTATCTATTGATGACCATAACAGGTACATAGCTCAGTGGTTAGTGTGTTGGCTTACAAAGTGCATGGTCCGCGGTTCGATTCTCCGTCCAGGCGAAAGGTAAAAAAATTTTAAAAATTTATAAATTCGTATAATTTCTTCTACATTGTTGGTATTACAGGAAAAGGTGTTAAGAACTAAAAAAACTTGTGGATGTGAGAAAGATGTGAGGGAAAATGCAATTAGCAAGAAAATTTTTTGTTTTAGTTAGTCTTTATGAAATTGTTTTTACATCCTGGAAAAGAATAAATGTTTATCACAAAAAGTATATACTTTTCTTCCAAATACACTTTCTTACAGCGAAAAGCAAATGAGAAAAGAACTTTGTTTGTCTAAAATTTCGTTTGGGAGGAAAGAATAATTTTTTTGCGTGTAGGAGATATACACTGAATGAAGAGTTTTCTTTTCTGAGGAACGAAATTTTAGACAATGAAAGTTTTCTTTTGACGCTAAAGAATTTTCTTTAAAGCCAAATAAAAAGATCTAGAGACAATCGTTGAATCGCATATCATAAATTTGGGTTTGTTTGGTCGAAAATAAAATACTTTATAAGAAAGAGGAATTTCGGTTGTCTAAAATTTCGTTCCTGAGGAAAGTATTTGTTCTTTGGGTGTAGTTGATTCTAAACCTACAGAGTTAGTATGCCACTAATATTGTTAGTTAGTATGCCACTAATATAATATTCCATTATTAAAAAAGAGAGGAAATTTCTCCATTAATGTGGGTACTAAATCCAAATTTGTGTAAGAGCTACACGTATGTCTGAATACGATCGGCTAATACATGCACTCAAAAAAAAGTGAACCCTATATTTCACTAAAGCTGATTTAATTCTCTTTTAGTTCATGGAATTATTACGTTTTAAGAAAGTTTCCATGCCATTAACAATTTTTTGCGTACGTAAGTTAACTTAACTAAAGCAGAAGAAAAAATTATAAACAATTGAAGTATAAAGATGAACTAAATTCGTGTCTCCCACAAAATAGTTCAGAATTCCTTAATATTTGTAAATTTTACCAATAATGCGTCCATCATGAACTTCGTATGGCACTAAAGACATTTTTGCAATTTTGAACTCCAATTTGTTCCTTCAAACTACGAAATTTTCTTTAATAAGTGAAAAATAATAATTTTGTCTGATAAATCTTCTCAAATTTGTCGAAAATTTTTTACTTATTTTTGCGAAATCGGAGCGACATCTGCGTTTATAATACTGTTTAGTTAAAATTTTCTACAATTAATCAAATTTTTCAACAATTAACTAAAATTTTCTTTCCTGGTGGGTTCACTGTTTTTTCGGTGTGTACATTTGAAATTTGAGCAACATTGGTTAATAAATAAGAATAATACGGTCATGTTTGGGAAAATCGAGCGATGCGGATATATATGGGAGCTATATCTAAACCGATATATATCTGAACCGATTTGGATGATATTTTCAGGGTTTGGTTGATATCACAGAACCTTTATCTTGTGCTAAATTAGAGTAAGATCGGCTACTAAATAAGGCTATTATGGTCAGAAATAAAGTTATAAGGGGTAAATTTTTCAAAAACGGGCAATACATTTACATGGGAGCTATATCTAAATCTGAACCGATTTCGATTATATTTTGCAAATTTGTTTGATATAACAGGATATTACCTTGTACTAAATTTGAGTAAGATCGGTTAATAAATGAGGCCACTATGGTAAAAAAAGGTTATAAGAGGCACATTTTTGAAAATCGGACGCTACACATATATATGGCTGCTATATCTAAATCTGAACCGATTTGTATGATATTTTGCACATTTAGTCAGTACTATGGAAGAATGAAGTACGCCAACTTTGAGTAAGATCGGTTGATAAATAAGGGGTTTATGGCCAAATTTAGCAATATCGGGCTATACATATATATGGGAGCTATAGCTAAATCTGGACCGATTTCGATGATTTTTTGCACATATTGTAAGTACTATAGAAAATTAGATTTGGCCAACTTTGAGTAAGATCGGTTGATAAAAAAGGGACTTAGGGCCAAATTTGGGAAAATCGGGCGATACATATATATGAGAACTATATCTAAATCTGAACCGATTTCAATAAAATTTTGCAGTCTTGAAGGATGATGCAAAATATTACTTTGTGGCAAATTTGACGACGATCGGTTAGTAAAAAAGTGCAACGTGACCCCATTTGTCGAAGTCGGGCGGTACATATATATGGGAGCTATATCTAAATTTGATCCGATTTTTTCCAAATTCAATAGCGTTCGTCCTTGTGCCCAAAAACACACTGTACCAAATTTCATCAAAATCAGATAATAATTGCTACCGGAATCCTGTGAACAACAAATACATGGACGGACACCAAGCGCTAGATCGACTCAGGAGGTGATTCTGAATCGATCGGTATATATTTTATGGGGTCTAAAATCAATATTTCTGGTAGGCACTTGTTTTTGAAAGATCAAAGTTATTATATCCTGACCACTATGTGGTTTAGGGTATAATAAAAAACAAAGAAGAAAATTCTTTCCTCCCAAACGAAATTTTAGACAAACAACCATCGTTTCCCAATTGCTTTTCGCTGTGAAGTCGTTTGTTTTGAACAAAATATTCTTTGTGATAAACGTTGACTTTTTAATAGGATATGGAAACAATTTAATAAAGAGTAATTTAAAAAAATATTTTTATTTTCGTCAATATTTTGTTCATATCGGTTCATAATTATATATAGCCCCCATATAAACCGATCCCCAGATTTGGAGCAAAATTCATCCGATCCGGTTGAAATTTTGTACATTTCGCTAGTGTATGGCCGATAACAACCATGCCAAAATTGGTCCGTATCGATCTATATTATATGTAGCCCCCAAATAAACCGATCCCCAATCACAGAAAAATCACGTTTGCCACTCGAGCCAAAAATAATCTACCAAAATTTTATTGCCGTAGAAAATTTTGTCAAAAGTTTGTATTTCTATAGAAAATTTTGTCAAAATTGTATTTCAATAGAAAATTTTGTCAAAATTTTATTTTTATAGAAAATGTTGACAATATTTTATGTTTTTAGGAAATTTTGTCGAAATATAGTTTCTATACAAAATTTTGTCAAAAATTTATTTCTATTGAAAATTTTGTCAAAATTTTATTTCTGTAGAAAATTTTGTCAAAATTTTATTTCTATAGAAAATTTTGTCAAAATTTTATTTCTATCGAAAATTTATGAAGCATGTCATAGTTGGAGAGGAATATATTGCAAAACCTTCCAAAACATCAAGAATTCTATCAATCTACCAAACGGTAAAAATCTGCAATTTTTGGTAGAATTTTATTTAGTCTCGATGTATAGAAACTTTTCTTTTAACTTCACTGAAAATAATATTAACCTAATATGCAAGATTACGGAACCAAAATTTGAAGACACGCAACTTATAATATGAATGACAAATTTCTTTAAAATAAGAACATTTTTATTAAAAGAATGTTCATAATCCTTGCTTTAGGAATTTAGGATTTAGGAAAAATCAAGGAATTATTGAATCAAGATAAATCCAGAATTTGATGTAATCTCCATGTATAGCAACTTTAAATTTAATTTCACGGAAAAAATATTGACCTAATATAACATACAAATTACGAAATAAAAAATTGAGGACACTCAATTTACACAGTATTAAGCAAATTTCTTTAAAATAGGGAAATTTTCATTAAAATAAAGTTCATAATCCTTGCTTTAAAAATTTGTTTCTTTAAATTTCTTTTAATTTAGACAATTTGCCTTTAATGTAAAGAAAAATGTTTATACCCTGCTCCACACTGTGGAACAGGGTATTATAAGTTAGTGCATATGTTTGCAACACCCAGAAGGAGACGAGATAGACACATGGTGTCTTTGGCAAAAATGCTCAGGGTGGGTTCCTGAGTCGATATAGCGATGTCCGTCTGTCCGTCTGTCCGTGAACACATTATTGTAATCAAAGTCTAGGTCGCAGTTTTAGTCCAATCGACTTCAAATTTGGCACAAGTATGTGTTTTGGCTCAGAATAGATCCCTATTGATTTTGGAAGAAATCGGTTCAGATTTAGATATAGCTCCCATATATATATTTCGCCCGATATGGACTTATATGGCCCCAGAAGCCAGAGTTTTACCCTAATGTACTTAAAATTTTGCACAAGAAGAACAATTAGTACTATAGTCAAGTGTGCCAAATTTTATTGAAGTCGGTTCAGATTTAGATATAGCTCCCATATATATCTTTCGCCCGATATGGACTAATACGGTCCCAGAAGCCAGAGTTTTATCCCAATTTGGTTGAAATTTTGCACAGGGAGTAGAATTAGCATTGTGGCTATGCGTGCTAAACTTAATTGAAATCGGTTCAGATTTAGATATAGCTCCCATATATAGCTTTCGCCCGATTTACACTCATATGTCCACAGAGGCCAATTTTTAACTCCGATTTAGTTGAAATTTTGCACAGGGAGTAGAATTAGCATTGTTGCTATGCGCGCCAAATTTGGTTGAAATCGGTTCAGATTTAGTTATAGCTCCCATATATATGTTTTTCTGATTTCGACAAAAATGGTCAAAATACCACCATTTTCCTTGTAAAATCGCCACTGCTTAGTCGAAAAATTGTAAAAATGACTCTAATTTTCCTAATCTGCTAATGCATATATATCGAGTGATAAATCATAAATAAACTTTTGCGAAGTTTCCTTAAAATTGCTTCAGATTTAAATGTTTCACATATTTTTTACTAATATTGTGTTCCACCTTAGTGCATTAGCCGACTTAAATTTTGAGTCTATAGATTTTGTAGAAGTCTATCAAATTCTGTCCAGATCGAGTGATATTTAAATGTATGTATTTGGGACAAACCTTTATATATAGCCCCCAACACATTTGACGGATGTGATATGGTATCGAAAATTTAGATCTACAAAGTGGTGCAGGGTATATAGTATATATAGTCGGCCCCGCCCGACTTTAGACTTTCCTTACTTGTTTTGGTTTAAAGAAATGATATATAATAATTTTAAATTTGTAGAGTCCAGATTTAAAGTTAGTTAGCTCACCAATAAAGAAGCAACATCTTTTGCTCGGCAGCAATTCCAAAATCCTTATGTGAAGATTAAAATCATCAATAAATCCAAGTAAACTTTTTTTGAGTACCTCATATTGCGAATGCTTTGGATTGGTTAGCACAAAACAACAATCATAGGATGAGGGGTATGTTAACTTTGTTATTGCGTTCGTAACGTACCGCAACATATGCCCAGTAGGTTAGTTTAGGTATAGTGGCAGCCCGATATTTCAGGCTCACTTAGACTATTCAGTCCATTGTGATACCACAGTGGTAAACTGAGTGCTGCCCGATTCTGTGTTAAGTTCAATAGAAGTTTTAACCAAAAAAAAATTTAAGCCGAAAATGCAAGATCCTCAAAATAAATAAAATATTTTTTCGAAAAAGTTGCCTTTTTTTAAACACAAATGACTTTAAGGGAGGTATGCGAATTTCACAATTTGCTCTCCGAAATTTAAATATTTTTTCAGTGTATCCATCTTCCTTCAACCACAAAAAATGGTCAATAATTATATAGCCTTAACATATAGCCTTAGATACAGGAAACTTATCATCAATGAATTTGATGAATAGGAATACGCAGAAGCAAACTAGTTTTATACCCTAAATCACATAGTGGTCAGGGTATAATAACTTTGATCCGCCAAAAAATGTGCCTACAAGAAATATTGATTTTAGACCCATAAAATATATACCGATCGACTCAGAATCGCCTCCGATCTAGCGCTTGGTGTCTGTCCGTCCGTCTGTCCATGTATTTGTTGTTCACAGGATTCCGGTCGCAATTATTAACTGATTTTGATGAAATTTGGTACAGGATATTTTTTGGGCACAAGGACAAACCCTATTGAATTTGAAACAAATCGGATCAAATTTAGATATAGCTCCCATATATATATGTATCGCCCAATTTCGACAAATGGGGTTACGTTGCGCTTTTCTACAAACGGGTCGCCACCAAATTAGGCAAAAAATAATATTTTTCATCGTCCTTCAAGTATGCAAAATTTCATCCAAATCGGTTCAGATTTAGATATAGCTCTCATATATATGTATCGCCCGATTTTCCCAAATTTGGCCACAAACCCCTTATTTATCAACCGATCTTACTCAAATTTGGCTGAGTGTAATCTATTATAGCACTAACTGTCGGCCAATTTTTCTAAATTTTGCTATAAAACCCTTATTTATCAACTGATTGTACTCAAAGTTGGCTAGATGCAGTCCTCTATAGTACTAACTTTATGTGCGAAATTTCATTGAAATCGGTTCAGATGTAGATATAACTCCCATATATATGTATCGCCCGATTTTGAAAAATTTGCCCCTAATAACTTTTTCTTTGACCATAGAGGCCTTATATCTTAATTGATCTTACTCAAATTTTGCACAAGGTAACCTTCTATGGTATCAATCATACCTGCAAAATATTATACAAATTGGTTCAGATTTGGCTCCCATATATATGCATCGCTCGACTTTCAAATTTTCAAATGTGGACATAATACTATTATTTATTAACCAGTGATGACGGGGGATATATGACGAGATATCGATTTCCGACTTTATAAAGTATATATATTCTTGATCAGGGAGAAATTCTAAGACGATGCAACCATGTCCATTTGTCCGCCTGTCTGTCTGTTGTAATCACGTTACACTCTTCAATAATGAAGAAATCGTGCTGAAAATTTGCACAAACTCGTTTTTTGTCTGCAGGCAGTTCAAGTTCGAAGATGGGCTATATCGATCCAAGTTTTGATATAGTCCCCATATAAACAGACCTCCCGATTTGGGTCTTGGGCTTATAGAAGCCGTAGTTTTTATCCAATTTGCCTGAAATTGGAAATCTAGAGGTACTTGAGGGCCATAAAGTGTGCCAAAAATGGTGAGTATCGGTCCATGTTTTGATATAGACCCCATATAGACCATCTGCAAACTATACTTCTATGGCAATAGAAACCGTAGCTTTTATCCAATTTGTCTGAAATTTTAAATCTAGATTTTTTAGGACCATTAAGAGGTGCTCCGAAAATGGTGACTATCGGTCTATGTTTTAGTATAGCCCCCATATTGATCGATATCCGGATTTTACTCCTTGGGCTTGTAGTTTTTATCCAATTTGCATGAAATTTAAAATCTAGAGGTATTGTAGTACCACAAGTACCTTTGCCGAAAAAGGCGTGTGTTGGTCCATGTTTATGTGTATCTCCCATATAGACCGATCTCCCGATTTTACTTCTTGGGCTTATAGAAACCTAGTTTTATCAAATTTGCATGGAATTTGAAATCTAGAATTATTTGAGGACCACAAAGAGGTGCTCCGAAAATGGCGATATCCTAATTTTGCTTTTTGGGCTTGTAGTAACCGTAGTTGTTGTTCAATTTGCCTGAAATTGTAAATCTGGAGGGTTTTTTAGGACTGTAAATAGGTGTGTAAGAAATGATTTTATTGTTTGGGGTTGAAAAAACCGTAGTTTTTACCCAATTTGCTTGAAATTTTAAATCTAGAAGTATTTTAGGACCATTAAGAGGTGTGTCGAAAACGGTGAGTATCGGTCCATATTTTAGTGTAGCCCCCATAAGACCGATCTCCCGAATTAACTCCTTGGGTTTCTAGAAACCGTAGTTTTTATCCGATTTGCCTGAAATTGTAAATATACTCGTTCTGGTATTTTGGGCGCATAAAAACGTGTATCGGATTTAGTTTTTATCGGTCCATTGGTAAAGCCTCCATATAGACCGGTTTCACTTCTTGAAAATTGCTTGAAGCTGAATGTAAAACATCCAGATTTGACTTATCGTAAACATTTAAATCATGGGGTGAAAATCTACAGATTTTCCATTTCAAATCAAGGCGTTATTTCATTATTTTCTTGCACACTTACAAGACGTGATAATAATTCCTCTAAAACTCAAACAAAAATGGTTCTTATAAATCGAGAATCTGATATAGTCTTCATAGGTAAAATTTTTAAATTTATCTTCGGGAAGTGTACTGCTCTGCTTGGGAGAGTATCTGCCATCAAACCCCCCTGAAATTTGAAAGGAAACTTAATATTTGATTCAAGGTGGTGCCGGGCCGACTCGTAAATACCCACCTCTTTTTTATAATGGACTCAATATTAGTTATATACTAACTCTGTAGGTGCAAAATCAACTATAGCTACAACTATGTATAATATCAGACATTTCTGCTCAGATTATGACAAAACTCCCATAAAAAATGTACCCCTTAATGTTCTTAAATATTGAAATGCGGTTTATCGCTAAAGCCAAAACCAATGTTAACCCACAAATGCTTATGTTTACTAATTCAGTAGGAGTATGATATAGTCGGCCCCGCCCGACTTTCTACTTTATTAAACAAGTAAATAATGGGCTCAATATTAGTGGCATACTAACTCTATAGGTGCTAAATAAATTATAGCCCGTGTTGCCAGAAGTAGGGGAAATTCCCTACATGTCGATTTTTTTCTAATATTTAGCGTCTTGTAGTGACATTTTCACTCAACACATTTTTTAATAATTTTTACATTTTGGTGGCTCTGAAGGAGGAAACTAGAAGCCGGTAACTACGTTACCACTCCTGCCAAACAATCGACCAAAATTTGAAGAAAATCTTACCACATATCTACCAAACAAATATTTCTATAGAAAATTTTGTCAAAATTTTATTCCTGTAGAAAGTTTTGTCAAAATTTTATTTCTTTAAAAAATTTTGTCAAAATTGTATTTCTATAGGAAATTCTGGCAAAAATTTATTCTATAGAAATTTTTCAAAATTGTATTTCTATAATTGTTTTCAAAATTTCCCAAAATTTTAGTTATATGGAATTTTTTCTCAAAATTTTATTTCTATATAATTTTTATTAAAATTTTATTTCTATAGAAAAATTTCTTAAAAAAAATTTAAAAACTTTTTCCAAAATTTTATTTTTATATAAACTTTTGACTTTTTATTTCTATAGAGATTTAATCTACTAATACATCGAGAATTCTACTAATCGACCAAACAGAAAAAAATACTATTTTTTGGTAGAATTCTACCAACTGTGGCAACCGTGGTCGTACATCGCATTTTCATATGTTTTAAAATAATAAATCACACAGAACCATTTTTGTTTTGTAAATTTTGTTTAAATTTAAAGAACACAAGTAAGGAAAGTCTACAGTCGAGCGGGCCGACTATATTATACCCTGCACCACTTTGTAGATCTAAATGTTCGATACCATATCACATCCGTCAAATGTGTTGGAAGCTATATATAAAGGTTTGTCCCAAACACATACATTTAAATATCACTCGATCTGGACAGAATTTGATAGACTTCTACAAAATCTATAGACTTAAAATTTAAGTCGGCTAATGCACTAGGGTGGAACACAATGTTAGTAAAAAACAAGTAAATAAAGTCTAAAGTCGGGCGGGGCCGACTATATTATACCCTTCACCACTATGAACACAAACATTTGTGTTACTTCAAATTTGCTGGGAGCTGTATAAAGGTTTGCGTTTCCAGATACAAATACTTTTAATGGAGACAATTTTTTGTATTTCTACAAAATCTCTAGAATTAAAATTTAAATCGGATAACGCCCTGGGACGAAATACAATGTTAGTAAAAAAATATGGGACATATTAAGCGAGATAAATTTTAATGCAATTGTACACTGTTAGAAAAATATGTTTATCATATGTTCCGATATAAACAAAATGTGTTTCGGGCACAATTTTTTAACACAATATATTTAAGTGCAACCATGTAATGTTCCTAAACTAACACTAATTGTTTGGGACACATATGTTAATATGTTAGAATATATTATGCTTGGGACATGAATGTTTCATAACAATAATATGTGTGAATGTAAACATATATAAATTTACAAATTTCGAGTAAACATATATACATTGTGATATTTTATTCAAAGAGAGAGAGAGAGAGAGAGAGAAAGAGAAAGAAACAGAGATGGAAACCGGAAGGGTTGACGAAAGATATCAACATAACACAGCGAGAGAATGAAAAGAGAGCAATTTTTTGAAACCGCTTGTATGTTGTTTCGGAAAACGGTTTTATGATAAGGCCAAAAATTTGAGATGCCTAAGTCTAAAAATTATTTAATTTGAATATTAGAATGAGTATTCGGAGTAAAGAGAATAGACATTCGGAACCAACATAATACTGGCCTTAAAGATAAAAATGAAATTAAGTACAAAACACGATAAGTTTTAAATGAGTTTAAAATGGTGTTAAATGCTAGTAAAAAAACTGTTCACGCCTAAATAAATTTATGTGTATATTATAAAATTATTTATGTATGTTTATACTCGACTCCACGTGCTTCTTTTGTTAGAGTTTTTGAATCACTTGCAAAATTTCAAACTTTTATGCCAAAAACCGTTTTTTGTTACAAAATAGTTATTTTTGCAATAAAAAAATAATATTTTATCCAAAAGCTAAGTCCATTTTGTTTAAGTCGGAAATGTGTAAATTAAAAAAAAATGGTGTTCGGTTGGAACAGGGATTGAACCCACGACCCTTTGAATGCAAGGCAGACATGCTAACCACTGCTCCACGTGGCAAACAAATGTATGTTTCTGTTAAATAATGTTATGTTTGCATGGGCTCGTGGGCGCTGCAAACTATGCTATATAAATGTAACTTATAACGATAATTATCTGCTGGTGACCATAACAGCTACGTAGCCCAGTGGATAGTGTGTTGGCTTACAAACTGTATGGTACTCGGTTCGATTCTCCGTGCAGGCGAAAGGTAAAATTTTAAAAAATTTATAAAAGTGAATAATTTCTTCAACATTATTTGTATTACAGAAAAAGGTGCCAAGAACTAAAATATTTCGTGGAAGTGAAAATTACGAGTATGTTAGGCAATGAGCACAATCGTCTTTGGGAAAAATTCTTCCAAGCATATAATATTTTTGGGCTCAAAATGCTTCCAAACATATAATATGTTCACATAAAACAAACATATTAATGTTTCGGCAGTATCCAATAATATATGTGCTTCCTGCAAAATATGTTTGGAACATATGTTAAAGAAGCGATTTTTTTTGAGGGTGTACAAAAGAGCTTTTATGATTTATCAGGCGATACATATGTATTCGAGATATAGGACAATTTTAGTAATATTTACAATTTTTGCAACGCAATTCTTGTCGCTCGACTTGGAGCCTTATTTAAAACTCAGCCGTTCTGTGGAAATTCTGGCATTAGAATGTATAGGATATGACAAAGATATGGGGAAATCATTACAGAATTATGTTTAAAGTCAGAGAATTTGGCCATATTTGTATAAACCGTAAAAACGAATATATGGAGGCTTTATCTAAATCTGAACCAAATTAGATCTAACTTGACACACCTAAATATCATATTAAATATATTCTCTGTGGAAACTATCCAGTCAATTGGAGGAAAATCCCATTGAAAATGGGTCTAAAATATGAAAAAGTCTACCATATTTCCCCAACTCTGGTGTACATATATATGGGAACTATATATAATCTGAACCGATTTTGACTAAATTTGACATGCATAGTTAGAATAATAATTCTGCAATCTCTGCAAAATTTCACGTAAATGGGAGTATAACTTTGGCCCCCGTGGTCATATGAGTGTAAATCGGGCGAAAGATATATATGGGAGCTATATCTAAATCTGAACCGATTTCAACCAAATTTGGCACACTTACCGATACTATTAAACGTACTCCTTGTGCAAAATTTTAAGCAAGTCAGGGCACAACTCTGGCTTTTGTGGCCATATAAGTCCAAATCGGACGAAAGATATATATGGGAGCTATATCTAAATCTGAACCGATTTTAACCAAATTTGGCACACATAACGACACCGTTAAACCTACCTCTCGTGTAAAATTTGAAGCAAGTCAGGGCAAAACTCTGACTTTTGAGGTCATATAAGTCAAAATCGGACGAAAGATATATATGGGAGCTATATCTAAATATGAATCGATTTCAATCAAATTTACCAAGCATTGGTAGAATGCCAACTCTACTCTCTTTGCAAAATTTCACGAAAATCAGTAGTAAACTTTGGGCTCTGTTGCCATATGAGTCTAAATCGGACGAAAGATATATATGGGAGCTATATCTAAATCTGAACCGATTTGGATAATATTTTGCAAGTTTATCGAGACTAATAAAATATTCGGATGTACGGAACTTGAAGAACATCGGTTGATAAACACGCCAATTATAACTAGATCGGGGATAAATATATATGACAGCTTTATCTAAATCTGAACCGATTTCAACCAAATTTGGCACGCATAGTTACAATGCTAATTCTACTCCCTGCGCAAAATTTCAATTAAATCGGGATAAAAGATTGGCCACTGTGGTCATATGAGTGTAAATCGGGCGAACGATGTATATGGGAGCTATATCCAAATCTGAACCGATTTCAATAAAATTTGGCGCACTTGACTACGCTACTAATTTTACTCCTAGTGCAAAGTTTCAACCAAATAGGGGTAAAACTCTGGCTTCTGGGACCGTATTAGTCCATATCGGGCGAAAGATATAGATGGGAGCTATATCTAAATCTGAACCGATTTCAAAAAATTTTTACACACTTGACTGTAGTACTAATCGTTCTTCTTGTGCAAAATTTTAAGCAAATTAGGGTAAAACTCTGGCTTCTGCGACCATATAAGTCCATATCGGGCGATATATATATGGGAGCTATATCTAAATATGAACCGATTTCTTCCAAAATCAATAGGGTTCTATTCTCAGCCAAAACACATGCTTGTGCCAAATTTCAAGTTAATTGGACTAAAACTGCGACCTAGACTTTGATTACAAAAATGTGTTCACGGACAGACGGACATGGCTATCAGGAGCCCACCCTGAGCATTTTTGCCAAAGACACCATGTGTCTATCTCGTCTCCTTCTGGGTGTTGCAAACATATGTACTAACTTATAATACCCTGTTTCACAGTGTGGCGCAGGGTATAAACATTGTGGTGAAAATTTTTAGGGAATGTAGGAACAGTAAAGATTTTTTTTGTCCTTGTAGGGTAAACCGAAAATTTTCCCTGCCAACACTGACTCTAGCTCCTAATATCAAACACTTCTGTTCAGATTGAGACAAAGTACCCATAAACATACCCCTATGCCGAACATTTTCTTTAATAATTATTAAGCAGTTTATCTGATGTAAACAAATTATCAATAAAATCTTTTCTAATCTATATTCTAATCAATGTGCAGTCTTCCATATTGGTCCGACTAAATTGGACAAATTATGACTGGCACAGAATTAGTTGGTTTAACAATATTTATAACCCTCGATCGGTTCGAGCTATATATAAATAAGATCTAATTTTCTAATATTTGTGTTACACACATTTTCAGCAGTTCAAAGTTATTCTATCCAGACCCTAGATTGATTTAAACACAAATGCAAAATTAATTTCTTCTAGTGTAGATAAAGTGGGATGTGTTTTGAGTTGCTTTGAATGCTTAAAAGCAAGTGGAAGAAAAGGGCGGGAAAATGTAAATAAATAAAGTAACGTGCTATACAGCATAATTTGTTCGCTTTCTCGTTCATTTGAAAGCTTTTGACGGCGTTAATTAGCAAATATTTTGTGAAAAGCGTTAATCACCCAAAGGATTTCAGCCTGTGTATACACATTCCCATGCCAGTATCATTCCAGTAAATCTCTAGCATTGATTGGCAGCTCCTGTGGCTGACACTACAACATAGAAAATTGCAGTTTTAAAAGGACCTCATTAAATCTGTCGATAAATGCTTTAAATGTATTCCACGGATGTTTCGTTCGAATTGGTGGTTCTATTTGGGGAATATGGATGTTCATGTCCCATGTATATCATAGCTACAAAAGTTGGTAATTCATCCTTATAGGAATTTATACATACATTTTTGCTTTGTATTTTAGTGTTTTGTACATTACATTACATTCAAGGGCCGATGTTGATTTTGAATAAAACACAAACTATTTAGGAAATTATTGTAATTTTATTTTATTATGATATATTGGTATTACTCAATTATGTAAGGAACAAAATATCGGCCAAATGGGCGCCGCGACCTCGGTGGCACACCTTCATCCGCACCAAACAGACACTCTTTGTGGGTGCATTGGTTTTTCGAATCGATTCGATGGATTCTCATTCGCCCAAATGCGGCAATTCTGTTTATTGACGAATCCACTGAGGTGAAAATGTGCCTCATCACTGAAGATGATTTTCTTCGAAAATTGAGCATCCATTGTTGCCATTTCTTGGAACCATTTAACACATTGTTGGATTGTGTATCTCTCCATGGTTCAAATTGAGTAAGTCTGAAATAGAGAAATGTCAAATAAAATTCGGAAAAAACTTAGCGTTTAGGTGTGGTTCACATTCAACATCGGCCCTTACAATTTAACCACCCTTGATTTAACACCCATTTTATTCTAGATTCCGATACAATTTCCTCGATAGGAAACGACCGCTGAGCCCCTGTGGCACCGCCAGAATATGGTTCGACCGTCTGATTTCCAGGAAAATGTGTGTCCAATAGTACCTCCAGCGTCTCCTCACTGGACGTTGTCCAATTGCCCTCCGAAACCTGGAGCGGAGTTAGTGGATGCTAGTATCTTCCGTAGTCTGGAAGCCTCCGACGTATTTTCAATACTGCTGCCGTAATCATTCCATTTCGGCGCAAAAACGATCCCTATTGATTTTGGAAAAAATTGGATCCGATTTGGATATAGCTGCTATATATATTTATAACTGATCTGGTCATAAATGACGTATTTATCAACCGATCTGCTTCCAATTTCGCATAATCGAATATTTTGTGAGTTTCGTAAATTTTTTTTTTTTCGGTTCAGATTCAGATATAGCTCTCATATATAGCTTTCGCCCGATTTACACTCTATGGCGCTAGAGGTCAATGTTTTGCTCCGATTTACGTGAAATTTTTCACAGGGAGTAGAATTAACATTATAAATATGCACACCGAATTTGGTTGAAATCGGTTCAGATTTAGATATAGGTCCCATATATAGCTTTCGCCCGATTTACACTCCTATGGCCCCAGAAGCCAAAGTTTTACTTCGAGCTACGTAAAATTTTGCACAGGGAGTAGAACTAGCATTATAAAAATGCATACCGAATTTGGTTGAAATCGGTACAGATTTAGATATAGCTTCCATATCTATCTCTCATCCGATTTACAGTCATATGACCACCGTAGGTCAAAGTTTCACTCTGATTTTCTTAAAATTGGCACAGGGAATGGAATTAACATTTTTACTATGCATGCCAAATTTAGTTGAAATTGGTTCAGATTAGGATATAGCTGCATTATATATCTTTCGTCCGATACTCACTTATATGGTCCCAGATGTCAAAATTTCACTCCGATTTACTTGAAGTTTTGCACAGAGAGTACGACTAACACTCTTGCTACCCAAGCCAAATTTGGTCAAAGTCGGTTCAGTTTTATATATAATTCCCATATATATCTTTCGCCCGATTTAGATTTACTCGTATATGACCACGGAGGCCAAAGTTTCATTTCGAAAACTAGAACTAGACAAAGCCCCCATATATATTCTTCCGACTTTAGCAAATATAGCCAAAATACCCACATTTTCCTTGTGAAGTCGTAACTGTTAAGTCGAAAATTCGCAAAAATGATTCAAATTTACCTATACTCTTATTCGTATGTATCGACGGTTAAGTCATAAATGCACATTTGCGAAATCTTATGCAATTTACATATTTCCAATATTTTTTACTAACATTGTGGTCCATCTTGGTCATTAATCAATTTAAATTTAAAGTCTAGAGAGTTTATTAAAGTTTAAAAAATTTTGTCCAAATCGGTTCAAATTTAAATATTTTTATATGGGAAATTAAACCTTTATATAGCTCCTAACAAATTTGTAGGTGTCAAGATCAAAAATGTCGGTATACATAGTGGTGAAGGGTATAGTATAGTCGGCCCCGCCCGACTTTAGACTTTCCTTACTTGTTGTTGTTTGTGTTTTAGAGGAATCATTAACTTCTCTTGTAGGTGTGCAAGAAAATGATAAAATAACGCCTCGATTTAAAATCTAAAATCTGTAGATTTTCATCCCCATTATTTAAATGATTACGAGAAGTAAAATCTGGAAATTTTACATTCAGTTTCAGGCAATTTTCAAGATCAGTGCGCCTTCTATACCCTCAACAAGTGAAATCGGTCTATATGGAGGCCTTACCAAATGGACCGATAAAAACTTAATCCGATACACGTTTTTGTGAGTCTAAAATACTACACTATTAAAAAAAGTTTCGTTATATTAACGAAATGTTTCGTTAAAAGTCAGCCAATGAAACAAATTCGTTAATACAACGAAATTTTTCGTTATTGTAACGAATTTTTTGTCAATCAACGTAATGTTTTGTACTATTAACGAATATTTTCATTGTATTAATGAAAATGTTTCGTTATATCAATGAACATTTTTCGTTGGCTGACTTTTAATGCAATTTTCTTTGTGTGCAGTAGATTTACAATTTCACGCAAATCTGATAAAAACTACGGTTTCTACACTGGTAGAAAAATGTTTCGTACTATTAACGAACGGGCTTCGTTGATTATTTTTCGTTAATATTACGAAATTGTTCGTTATAAGAACGAAAGTGATCGTTAATACAACGAAATCAATCGTGAAAAGACAATTTTGTGTTTTGGTTTTTCGTTATATTAATGTTAATATTCGTAATATTAACGTTTCGTTAATATTCCAAAATTCCCACATTTTACACGAAAGTTCTGTGATGATTTCCCAATATCGTAATCATAACATACACTCTGTAATGCCAGACTTTCCACAGAATGGCTGAGTTTTAAATAAGGCTCCGTGTTGTGGAAATATCACTCGACTTGGCCAAATAATATATCATAACCCACAATAGACCACATATCTTCAAATCGGTTAAGATATAGATATCTCAATATGGGAATATAAATCTTCATAATAACTCCAAACAAATTTGAAGGAGTTGAGATGGTAACACAAATTTTGGTGTACATAGTGGTGAAGGGTATAATATAGTCGGCCCCGCCCGACTTTAGACTTTACTTACTTTTTTATTTATAGTTAATTCTATGGTTCATAATATCATTATCGCGAATGGAGATATTAAAATAAAAAACAAGTATATAGGGCCGTAAGTTCGGCCAGGCCGAATCTTATGTACCCTCCACCATGGATTGCGTAGAAACTTCTACGAAAGACTGTCATCCACAATTGAATTACTTGGGTTGTGGTATCTTAAAACTTCTTAACATCGTTTTCTAAATTTTGAGTTAGTCCATTCGTGGTATATATTAGACAAAAAAGTTATGTATAGTTAAGTCTACAAATAATTACGAATCGATATGGACTGTTTGCACGGTACGTAGAGAGCCAGAATTGAAATATGGGGGTCGCTTATATGGGGGCTATATACAATTATGAACTTGATATGGACCAATTTTTGTGGGATTGGAAATCGATTTATCTGAGGGATATATATAACTATAGACCGATATGGACCTAGTTACGCATGGTTGTTAACGACCATATACTAGCACAATGTACCAAATTTCAACTCACTCGGATGAAATTTGCTCCTCCAAGAGGCTCCAAAACCAAATCTCGGGATCGGTTTATATGGGGCTATATATGATTATGGACTGATATGGACCACTTTTGGCATGGTTGTTAAATATCATATACGATCACCACGTACCAAATTTCAACCAGATCGGATGAATTTTGCTTCCAAAAGGTACCGGAGGTCAAATCTGAGAATCGGTTTATATGGGGGCTATATATAATTATGGACTGATATGAACCAATTCCTGCATGGTTGGCGGATACCATATACTAACATCACGTACCAAATTTCAAATGAATCAGATGAATTTTGGTTTTCCAAGAGGCTCCAGAGGTCAAATCTGGTGATCGGTTTATATGGGGGCTATATATAATTATTGACCGATGTGGACCAATTTTTGTATGATTGTTAGAGATCATATACTAACACTATGTACCAAATTTCAGACGGATCGGATAAAATTTGCTTCTCTTAGAGGCTCCGCAAGCCAAATCGGGGGATCGGTTTATATGGGGGCTATATATAATTATGGACCGATGAGGACCAATTTTTGCATGCTTGATAGAGACCATATACTAACACCATGTGCCAAATTTCAGCCGGATCCAATGAAATTTGCTTCTCTTAGAGCAATTGCAAGCCAAATTTGGGGGTCCGTTTATGTGGGGGCTATACGTAAAAGTGGACCGATATGGCCCATTTGCAATACCATCTGACCTACATCAATAACAACTACTTGTGCCAAGTTTCATGTCGATAGCTTGTTTCGTTCTGAAGTTACCGTGATTTCAACAGACGGACGGACATGCTCAGATCGACTCAGAATTTCACCACGACCCAGAATATATATACTTTATAGGGTCTTAGAGCAATATTTCGATGTGTTACAAACGGAATAACAAAGTTAATATACCCCCCCCCCCCCCTATAGTGGAGGGTATAAAAACGATCGATTTAAGCCTTGATTCCGCTTAAAACAAGTTCGTTTTGGCTCAAACTAAGCGCTAATTCGGTTTAACATAAGCTTAAATTCGGATTGAATCATGTACAGATTAGGATTAGATAGAGCTCCACTAGGCTTGAACCAAGCACTTTCCGTCCTTAAAGGAAGCAAAAACGTGATTGAAAATTGCTAAAATGAAGAAATCCGTACTTAATATTTTTGGGATTGAATTAAGAATTTCGCACTTGGATTTAGAAAAAAACGTACTTTTGACACCGCTACAGCTTGAATCAAGTAAACTTTTCTCTATTAATTTTTAGGCCTATAGGCCATTGTAGCCGAAATCAGAAAAACATATATATGGGAGCAATATCTAAATCTGACCAAATTTGGCATGCATAGTTACAATTAATTTTACTCCCTGTGTACTCCCTCACGTAAATCGGTTTACAACTTTGACCTCTGTGCTCATATGAGTGAAAGTCTAATTAAGAATTTCGCACTTCGATTTAGAAAAACCGTACTTACCGTACTTTTGACACCGCTACGGCTTGAATCAAGTAAACTTTTTTCTATTAATTTTTTGGCCTATAGGCCATTTTTGCCGAAATCAGAAAAACATATCTATGGGAGCAATATCTAAATCTGACCAAATTTGGCATGCATAGTTACAATTAATTCTACTCCTTGTGCAAAATTTCATGTAAATCGGATTACAACTTTGACCTTTGTGGTCATATGAGTGAAAATCGGGGGAGAGAGATATATATGGGAGCTATATCTAAATCTGAACCGATTTCAACCAAAATTGGCGTGTATATCGAGAATGTTAATTCATCTCCCTGTTCAAAATTTGAAGCCCATCATGATAAAACTGTGGCTTCTGGGGCCATATAAGTGCATATAGGGCGAAAGATATATATGGGAGCTACATCTAAATCTGAACTGATTTGAACCAAATTTGCCACACTTTACGACACTATCATTCGCACTCCTTGTGCATAATTCAAAGCAAATCAAGCTGAAATTCTGGCTTCTCGGACCATATTAGTAGATATCGTGCGAAAGATGTATATGATTGATATATCTTAAACTGAACCAATTTTTTTCCAAAACCAATAGGGTTCTATTCTGATCCAAAAGACATACTTGTGTGAAGTCCATTGAACCAAAATTGAGACGTAGACTTTGATTACAATAATGTGTTCACAGACAAACGGACAGATGGACATGGCTAGACCGACTCAAGGACCGGCCCTGAGCAATATTGCCAAAGACACCCTGTGTCTATCTCGTCTCCATCTGGGTGTTGCGAACATATGCACTAACTTATAATAACCTTTTCCACAGTGTGGCGTAGGGTATATATATATTCATTCTGGTGTTTATGGAGACAACTTTTATTTGTAATATTTCGACCTGACATACACCATAGCGACTAGGCAATCTCAGTCTCAAATCCGCTAAGTAGACAACAAAATCCAATTGTCCATCCTGTTTGGAAACATCTGTAAAATGTTAACTAAATAATTAATTAATTACTATAAAGCCCATTGGTTAGAGTTTAATTAAATCGGTTTACGAGACTTCTACTCGTTTACTGGTCTTTTGTCAGTTGCAACCATCTTATGAGTAGCGGCATTAAATGGCTTTTGTGGTAATCAGTACCACTAATCATTCACCGATTAACACCATGATGGTAAATTTTATAGGAGGACAATATAATGGCTAAACATACTTATGCAAATCTAATGCTCAGAGTTTTGTTGCTGCAAACTTTATTTCGTACAAAAAAAAAACCAAGAGCAATCCAAGCCATAAACAACTTTAATTGGACAAAAATCAGAATATTTATGCCGTTAATGCCACTTCATTGTGTGTGCCTACGAGTTCCCGGCGCAAAGAAGGGAACGTTCGAAACACCACACTGGTTGTCTAGCATTGGCATAGATTTCGAAAAGATTTTCTCCATAATTAAATGTAGCAAACAACAGAAAAACAAATAAGCGTAAAATGAGAAAACTTACGATAAACAAAAACATCAAAAGGAAACCCTAAACTAGTAAACAAAGTCGATGTCATTGTTGTATTTGCTGTGGTCCCGACCAACGTTGTCGGTCGCCAGTCACTGTTGTTGCTGAAATCTACATAGAAAAACAAACACTACACCACAAAACACTAACAACAATCTCATAGCTTACACGACACTGTATATAGTGATACCGGCAACCACAACTTCGTTATACGAAGGGAGGGTGAGAATAAAAGAAGAGTTGCCAAACAAGTCATACATACGTAAGACAGTAGTCCGGCTCGCGTAGGTTTTAAAACTACTTTTGTAGAATAATAGCGAGACATTAGATGGAGAAGAGTAACTAAAGATGAGGGATCTACCTTTAACTCCATTTAAAGGAGCTAAGAAGCTGCAAGAAAAGAAAAATCCAAAAAAGTTATTTGGTATAAAAGAAAACATGTTTCGGTTCGTATGTCGCCTAATGGCTGCTGCTGACCTACACTCAAATTCGAATAAATATACTAAACATGAACGTGATAGTGCTGCAGTTTGTAATTGCCGATCTGCTACGTCCCGCATGTATTCCACACACGATGGCAAGAATTAAAATCAATTCAAAACAAAAATTAACCAAATAACAACATATAAGCATGAGAAACCTAGAGAGCCCAAGAGCGAGCTAAACAAATTTGAGCAAGTTCTCAATACTATCAGATGTACGAAAAGCACTCAAGAGATTAATCTCTCGTATGGATTTACCTCCTCAGAGAATAAGTGAGAATGACCACAAGCCAAGAGAATATCTCTCAGCGATCATCTAGTGTCGGGCTCTCTCTTGCACTCATTTCTTAATTGTTTACATTTATTTGTTCATGCTGTTAAAAGGGGAATACAGAAGCGTCGAAAGACGGACAGACCCACAACCATACTTACTTGTTGTTTTTTTTTCATTCTTTGTCTGTTTTAGAAAATAAATAGTTGTTTTTGTAGAGAATATGCATAGCTATTATATACGTACATTTAATTGGTATATACATATGTATAAACAATAGAATCTATTGAATAGATAGTAAAAAAAATAATGGTCTTTTACAACTGACTAAAATTTTGCAAAATAAGTGCAAGTATTGAATTAGAATCTTTATTGATTACAATATAACTTGCAACTCTTAGTTTTTTCGTACCTATTTGGAAATGGAAACAGTCTGAAGTCGGATAATGCCTAATATATTATAGCTTTATCAACTTACGTTCTATATAGCAAATCATGGACATTGTTTGAGTTTTCGTTCGCCGTAAGCTAATATGGAATGAAGCAAACGAAAATATGTTACAACATAAAGTTAGGTTAGGTGTTTTTGGTATTCAAATAAATTTATAGAGATAATAAGTTCACTTGCCAACATAACATAATGAAAGTAAAGTGACTAAAAGGCTTTTGAAGAATATGGAAAAAGGACGGGCATCTTGCCATAGATAGTTTTCGAAATGGAATTTTAAAATAAATGCCAGTAAAAACCAAGCGATTATTTTTCCTTACAACAAATCTCCTACAAAGGAAGCTGAGTCGTCAATTCAAATTTGGAAATGGAACAATTGCGGTTGCTGATAATGTCAAGTACCTTGGAGTAACGTTAGATAAAAACAAGTAAGGAAAGTCTAAAGTCGGGCGGGGCCGACTATATTATACCCTGCACCACTTTGTAGATCCAAATTTTCGATACCATATCACATCCGTCAAATGTGTTGGGGCCTATATATAAAGGTTTGTCCCAAATACATACATTTAAATAGACATCTGCAAAATCTATAGACTCAAAATTTAAGTCGGCTAATGCACTAGGGTGGAACACAATGTT
This sequence comes from Haematobia irritans, assembly GCF_050003625.1. NCBI lineage: Eukaryota > Metazoa > Arthropoda > Insecta > Diptera > Muscidae > Haematobia > Haematobia irritans. The sequence goes on along the minus strand of NC_134400.1, from coordinate 52,175,504 downwards.
AGTAAAAAAATATGGGAAACATTTAAATCTGAAGCAATTTGAAGGAAACTTCGCAAAAGTTTATTTATGATTTATCGCTCGATAAATATGTATTAGAAGTTTAGGAAAATTAGAGTCATTTTTATAACTTTTCGACTAAGCAGTGGCGATTTTACAAGAAAATGTTGGTATTTTGACCATTTTTGTCGAAATCAGAAAAACATATATATGGGAGGTATTTCTAAACTGAACCGATTTCAACCAAATTTGGCACACATAGCTACAATGCTAATTCTACTCCCTGTACAAATTTTCACCTAAATCGGAGTTAAAAATTGGCCTCTGTGGTTATATGAGTGTAAATCGGGCGAAAGCTATATATGGGAGCTATATCTAAATCTGAAACGATTTCAACCAAATTTGGCACACTTGACTATACAGCTAATTGTACTCCTAGTGCATAATTTCAACCAAATTGGGCCAAAACTCTGGCTTTTAAGACCATATTAGTCCATATCGGGCGAAAGATATATATGGGAGCTATATCTAAATCTGAACCGATTTCATTCAAATTTGGCACACATGACTATACTACTAATTGTACTCCTTGTGCAAAATTTCAAGCTAATCGGGATAAAACTCTGGCTTCTGGGTCCAAATAAGTGCATATCGGGCGAAATATGTATATGGGAGCTATATCTAAATCTGAACCGATTTCAATCAAATTTGGCACACATGAGTATAGTACTAATTGTACTCCTAGTGCAAAATTTCAACCAAATTGGGCCAAAACTCTGGCTTCTGGGGCCATATAAGTGCATATCGGGCGAAATATATATATGGGAGCTATATCTAAATCTGAACCGATTTCTTCCAAAATCAATAGGGTTCTATTCTGACCCAAAAAAGGAACACGTGCCAAATTTGAAGGCGATTGGACTTATATTGCGACCTAGACTTTGATCACAAAAATGTGTTCACAGACAGACGGACGGACGGACAGACGGACATGGTTATATCGACTCAGGGACCCACCCTGAGCATTATTGCCAAAGACACCATGTGTCTACCTCGTCTCCTTCTGGCTGTTACAAACATATGCACTAACTTATAATACCCTGTTCCACAGTGTGGCGCAGGGTATAAATAGGTTATGTGAACACATTGAGGAGATTCGTAACAAGTCAAATCATTATGGACGTTGTGACAGCTTTTGTGCAGAGAATCTCTCCTGAAACGTGTTACAAATTTAATATATTTTGAAGAACAAAATCTAAGTAGAGGTATTTTAAACTCTTAAGTCACCAAATACTAGAAAAGGAGCGGGTATATGTAGATGTCATTCGGGCAATCGATTTAAAATGTAGTGCAGAGCAACTTACACCACTAATAACGTCTCTTGTGAATACTAGTCTCAATGAAGAAAAAACTTCAATCCAATACAAACAAACAATCCCAAAACGATTATAGAAACTACCATCCAATATCTATTATCCCAGTATTAGAAAAGGTGTTGGAGGAAATCTTCGTCAGCCGATTAACAATTTTTTTTGAAAAAATATAAAATTATAATACGGCTTCTAAAAGGGCAAAAACCGTGTGGTCATTTTGCAAATTACATAAATTAATGCCTGGATATATAAACTCACTGTTTATCACTATTCATTGATTTCAGTAAGGAGTTCGACACGTAATCTCATACAATAAAATATCTTGGAATAGCAGTGGGTAAGCATCTGAACTGGAAGACACAAATTCTTATTTTCCACCTCAACAATAGTGCACCACTGTTGCAAAGCAATCCTATTTCAGCATGGTTGAGTCGTAGATAAGACATGGAACATCCCCACACTTTTGGAACATCCCCACACTGCAAAAATCGTCAATAAACTCAAAATAGATTTCTGAAAATATTCATGAAGAACAAAATCAGATTCAACAATCAAGGAACTACAGTAGTAGGTATACTTGCTTTTACACCTGCAGCTAATATTGAGTCCATAATTAAAATAGACGGACTCGCTCAATTAGTGTGGGTAATGTAGCCAAATTTGTGAAAATATCTTTATGTAAGAGCTATATGTAAATCTGAATAAGCTCGGCTAGTACATTTTAACTTGAAATTTGGGCATTATTGGTTAATAAATAAAAGTATTATGGCCAAATTTGTGAAAATCGGTAGCTATATCTAAATCTGAACCGATTCGCATGATATTTTGCAAATTTAGGAGATACTTTAGAAGATTCATTTGTGCCAACAAATTGGGCGCTATATCTTATACTCGTCTAGACCAATTGATATGGTATTTTGTTGAAAGAGAAGAATCAATGGTATATTCTTTTCAAATGTACTAAATTTGGAATAAATATGACAAACTAATTTATATTTTACTCTAAACACTGAGAAAACAGTGAACCCACTTTCGGTTAATTTTAGAAACTGTTGAATACTTTTAGAAAACTTTAACTAAACGGTATTACTAACGCTGGCATCAGGCCGATATCACAAAAATAAGTAAATATTTTTCGACAAATTCAAGAAAATTTATTAGACATAATCCAGTTTTTTTTTAAAGAAAATTTTGTAGTTTGAAGGAAAAAATTGGATTTCAAATTTGCAAGAATGTCTTTAGTGACATACCAAGTTCATGGTGGGTTCATTTGTAGTCAAATTTACAAATTTAAAGAAATAATGAACTATGTAAATTTAGTAAATCTTTATGCTTAATTTGTGTATAATTTTTTCCCTTTTTTAGTTAATTTAGCTAACGTACAAACTGCATGTGCAAACTTTTTGAGAGAATGGTTAATAGAAGGCTCACATGGTATTTGAAACGAACAAGGTTTTGAGCGAAAACCAATCAGGGTTTAGACAAGATAGAGGAACTATAGATAACTTAGCAATATTGCATTCCGATATTATGGAAAGCTTTTCTTCGCGGAAAGATCTAATAGCAATATTTTTCGATTTGCGTAAGGCATATGGTTGCGTTTGGAAAAACTATTTTTTTAATTTTTCAAAGGAAACATGGCTGCATTTGTAGCTAATTTTTAAAAAGATTGGAAATTCAGATGCCTGATCGAAAATTCCTATTCAGAATATCACAGCATAGAGAATGGAGTGCCCCAGTTTTAAGTGTAACACTCTTTCTACTGGCAATAGATACAGTATTCGGTCATGTACCGAAGACTGTGAAGTATTTACTTTACGCTCATGATCTAGTTATAAATTGTAATGGTAAAAAGACATCAGCAATTCTCAAGAAATTGCAAAGGGCTATAAGTAATCTTCAGTCATGGTGCGATACCAGTGGATTCCAATTTAATGATGAGAAATCAGTGGCGTTACAATTTTCCAGGCGAAAGAAAAGTACATCTAATATTTTGTCTTTAAAACTGTCAGATAAGGATATAATATTTGTGGACAAATGCAAGTTTTTAGGTGTCATTCTTGACAATGAACTCACGTTCCAACATCATATTCGTTCTATAAGGGCGAAGGCAAATTAGAAGATAAATATTATTAAGATGCTAAGTTATTGATCGGACTCCCGAACACTTTTGAAAATACTAAACTCCTTTGTGTTGCCCATAATAGACTATACATCGATTATATATGCGTCTGCAGCAGAGACTCGAATCATACCTATTTTAAAAGTATCAAACGATTACTGATGGAAATCAACTTATATAATTCGATTTAAATTCAGGACACATTAAAATTATTTGAACATAAAGGATTATGAATTGTTGGAATTATTTGATATATTATATAAAATATGTAGATTGCTAATAGTAAATAATATTTTAGGTCTATATAACCAGATTGTGTTGGGACTAAAGGTCTGCACAAGCATATTTGAATTTTCAAATTTCAAAATGTTCTGCAACATGAATAGAACTTTCAAAACATAGCTATAAGCAAAACGTTCAAACATCAAATAAAACAAATATCAGAACATAACCTACCCATATTTGGTTGTAAACGAACGATGTTTTGAAGGTTCTATTCGAAACCAAGCATCAAAGTTGCAAGCATTATAGAACCTGTATGCATGTTCTGAAGTGTTTGCAACATTTTGTTATGCTTGAAACCAGTGCTGCCGCTACTACTTCAATCGAAGTATTTTGCTTCATTTTCACAAAATTTACTTCGTCACTCCTTCTTCCAAAAATCTGCTTCACTTTTTGTTCTGCTTCAAATTTGTAAATTTTTCCCCATATTACCTAATTGTTTTTCCTATTCCTTTAATTACGTTGAACATAGCGGTTTTAATCATTGAACATATGCAAACCCTATTTTTCATCGCTGGAATGGCAACCCTTTATTTCTGCTTTGTACAAGTGCCAATGCGTGAACTGTGAAATTATGAGTAAATAACGTGTGGATATGTGATGTGCAAGATGAATCGGTAAGTATGAGGGCTATATACAATTATGAACTTGATATGGACCAATTTCGTGTGATTGGGGATCGATTTATCTGAGGGCTATATATAACTATAGACCTATATGGACCTAGTTAGACATGGTTGTTAACGGCCATACACTAGCACAATGTACCAAATTTCAACTGACTCGAATGAAATTTGCTCCTCCAAGAGGCTCCAAAACCAAATCTCGGGATCGATTTATATGGGGGCTACATATGATTATGAACTGATATGGACCACTTTTGGCATGGTTGTTAAATATCATATACTACCACCACGTAACAAATTTCAACCCAATCGGATGAATTTTGCATCTCCATAAGGCATCGGAGGTCAAATCTGGGGATCGGTTTATAAGGGAGCTATATATAATTATTGACTGATATGAACCAATTCCTGCATAGTTGTTGGATACAATATATTAACACCACGTACCAAATTTCAACTGAATCAGATGAATTTTGCTCTTCCAAGGGGCTCCGGAGATCAAATCTGGGGATCGGTTTATATGGGGTCTATATAAAATTATTAACCGATGTGGACCATTTTTTGCATAGTTGTTAGAGACCATATACATACACCATGTACCAAATTTCTATAATATTTTTAATATTTCGATGTGTTACAAACGGAATGACAAAGTTAATATACCCCCATCCTATGGTGGAGGGTATAATAAAATGAATTCTATTGCTTTGTTTTCAAAAATGAATGCTACTTCAATTTTATCCAATCTACTCCACTTTTTTCCAAAATCTACTTCACTCAATTTTTCACTAGCGGCAGCACTGCTTGAAACATCTTCTAAAAGAGCTGAAAGCAAAAAATAAAATGCTGGGACAGTTGGTGCGTAGTCATTGAACTGTGTGTGTGTGTGTGCAAGGAAAATTTTGCAAGCCATGGATTCCCCGAACGTAAGTTTTTTTTCATTAAAGGCGGTACTAAGTTTACCATTTATTTTGTGATGCCATTTTCTTTCAAGCTATATTAGATTTTCCAAATAAGTTCGTAAGTTTATATTATTTTTGCAGTTTTATTTGTGGTTTTGTGAAACAGAAGCATAGTACCGCCTGTTTATATATAAAATAAATTAAATAAATTAAAATTGAAGGTCAATGTAATTTATTTTCATTTTTAATCCTAAAAGTTCGACTCTAGAAATAAACAAAACATCACACCAATGTGCTGTGCTGCTTGAGGTTCTGTAGAATATGCATAACCCACGCAAAACATTTATAACCCAAGTAGCAACATGTTCTATGCAACATGTATTTGATATTTGTTATGCTTGCTTTGGTTTCGATTGCCTTTTGTTGTGCTTGTGTTTTCAAGCCATGCTGCCGTCGAACGATGTATTTGTTCGGTTTGTTTTGCGAAGCGCTGATGTTTTGAATGTTCTATAAAAATTCAAGCCATTTGAAATCGCTTTCAAGCATACTTGTGCAGACCTTTAGTTGGGACCCATACAAAACCATAAATAAATATATAGCCCCGATATAAACCGATCCCCAGATTTGGCTTGCGGAGCCTCTAAGAGAAGCAAATTTCATCCGATCCAGCTGAAATTTGGAACATGGTGTTGGTATATGGTCTCTAACAACCATGCAGAAATTAGTTCATATCGGTTCATAATTATATATAGCCCCCATATAAACCGATCCCCAGATTTGACCTCCGGAGCCTCTTGAAGGAGCAAAATTCATCCGATCCGGTTGAAATTTTGTACAGTTCGCTAGTGTATGGACGATAATAACCATGCCAAAATTGGTCCGTATCGATCTATATTATATGTAGCCCCCAAATAAACCGATCCCCAATCACAGAAAAATCACGATTGCCACTTGAGCCAAAAATAATCTACCAACATTTTATTGCCATACAAAATTTTGTCAAAATATTTTATTTCTATAGAAAATTTTGTCAACATTTTATGTCATGAGGAAATTTTGTCAAAATATACACGCTCACCAAAAATCGCTTCTGTAACATATACTCCCAAACATATTTTGCTTCAAGCATATACATTTTTGGGTATTGCCCAAACATTTATATGTTTGATCTCTTCCAATATATTATATGTTTGAAACCATATTGGTCTAAACAATATATGTTTGGGTAGTCTACGTTCCAAACATTTTGTATTTTTGCATCCAAATTCAATAATGTTGTCTTCCAAAAAACGATATGTTATTATGTGAACATATAATATGTTTGGAAGCATTTTGCACCCAAAAATATTATATGCTTAAAAAAAATTCTCCCAAACAATATTGTGCTCAAAATTTTATTTATTTATTTATATATTTACAATCATAATGAATTATGAATATAAACAGGTAATATAGGTGCTAACAACATAGGTTTTCGACCTGAATGCTCAAAATTTTGTTTCTGCCCAATTGTATATTCCCCCACATCTTTCTCACTTCAACGAGATTTCTTAGTTCTTAGCACCTTTTTCTGTAATACAAGCATTGTAGAAGAAATTATTCAATTGTATGATTTTTTATACCCTCCATCATAGGATGGGGGTATATTAACTTTGTCATTCCGTTTGTAACACATCGAAATATTGCCATAAAGTATATATATTCTGGGTCGTGGTGAAATTCTGAGTCGATCTAAGCATGTCCGTCCGTCCGTCTGTTGAAATCACGCTAACTTCCGAACGAAACAAGCTATCGACTTGAAACTTGGCACAAGTAGTTGTTATCGATGTAGGTCGGTTGGTATTGAAAATGGGCCATATCGGTCCACTTTTACGTATAGCCCCCATATAAAGGGACCCTCAGATTTGGCTTGTGGAGCCTCTAACAGAAGCATATTTCATTCGATCCGGCTGAAATTTGGTATATGGTGTTGGTATATGGTCTCTAACAACCACGCAAAAATTGGTCCACATCGGTCCATAATTATATATAGCCCCCATATAAACCGATCCCCAGATTTGGCTTGCGGAGCCTAAAAGAGAAGCAAATTTCATCCGATCCGGCTGAAATTTGGTACATAATGTTGGTATATGGTCTCTAACAACCGTGCAAAAATTGGTTCACATCGGTCCATAATTATATATAACCCCCATATAAACCGATCCCCAGATTTGGCTTGTGGAGCCTCTAAGAGAAGCACATTTCATCCGATCCGGCTGAAATTTGGTACATGGTGTTGGTATAGGGTCTCTAACAATCATGCAAAAATTGGTCCACATCGGTCCATAATTATATATAGCCCCTATATAAACCGATCCCCAGATTTGGCTTGCGGAGCCCCAAGAGAAGCAAATTGCATCCGATACGGCTGAAATTTGGTACATGATATTGGTATATGGTCTCTAACAACCATGCAAAAATTGGTCCTCATCGGTTCATAATTATGTATAGCCCCCATATAAACCGATCCCCAGATTTGGCTTGCGAAGTCTCCAAGAGAAGCAAATTTCATCCAATCCGGTTGTAATTTGGAACATGGTGTTAGTATATGATCTTTAACAACCGTGCCAGAATTGGTACATATCGGTCCATAATTATATATAGCCCCCATATAAAACGTTCTCCAGATTTGACCTCCGGAGCCTCTTGGAGGAGCAAAATTCATCCGATCCGGTTCAAATTAGGAACGTGGTGTTAGTATATGGTCGCTAAAAACCATACCAAAATTGGTCCAATCACACAAAAATTGGTCCATATCGGTTCATAATCAGGGTTGCCACTAGAGCCAAAAATAATCAACCAAAATGTTATTTCTATAGAAAATTTTGTCAAAATTTTGAGAAAGATTTTCAAAATTTTATATCTATAGAAAATTTTGTTCAAATTTTATTCGGTTCATAATCATGGTTGCCACTCGAGCCAAAAATAATCTACCAAGATTTTATTTCTATACAATATTATTTTCAAAAGTTTATTTTTATAGAAAATTTCGTCAAAATTTTTATTTCTGTAGAAAATTTTGTGAAAATTTTATTTCTATAGAAAATTTTGTTAAAATTTTATTTCTGTAGAAAATTTTGTCAAAATGTTATGTCTACTTTGTCAAACTGAATTTTATACGTATTGGATCGATCTTTTTTGATTTAATATATACCACGTATGGACTTACATACAATTTAGAAGGTGGTGTTAGGAGGTTTTAAGATACCTTGGCATCGGCAAGCGTTACCGCAACTTAAGTAATTCGATTGTGGATGACAGTGTTTAGAAGAAGTTTCTACGCAATCCATGATGGAGGGTACATAAGCTTCGGCCTGGCCGAACTTACGGCCGTATATACTTGTTTTTAATTGCATTTTTATAGAAAATCTTGTCAAAATTTTGTTTCTATAGAAAACTTTCTCAAAATTGTATTTCTAAAGAACATTTTGTCAAAATTTTATTTCTAGAGAAAATTTAGTCAAAATTTTATTTCTGTAGAAAATTTTGTCAAAATTTTATGAAATAAAAATTTATGAAATACTTCTCAGTTGAAGTGGACACAAAGAGTGTGGCGAATTTTGATAAAAACGATTCAGATAGAAATAGTTCAAATTGGGGAAGAGTATAATACAATCCGCCTCGTCCGACTTGGGACTTTCCTTAGTTGGTTTTGATTTTTTTTTCTCAACATCTTTTTGATATAATAACTTTATTTTTTGAAGCAAATATTTGATATCATTTTTCAAATATCTTCACTTATTGGAATATAGCATTTTCAGTTGCAAAGACCACATTGCGAATTGTTAATTTCATTTCGTTTCCTTTGAATATTTAAATAATTTCACAATTACTCACCATTTGTTATTATGAAAATTTTATTTGGTGTTGCTAAGCAAAACTTCTACAAAATTCACTTATAAGTGTCACCTTAATAAGCATAATAGCAGCTACATTATCAGCCATTTAAGCTGTGAATGAAAGTAGTGGTGATAAAGTGCATCGACATTGGCTATCGCTTACCAGTCTGGCTAGAACAGCGAATATTCGACCGAATATCACCATTATCTTAATCAACCGAATATAAATAATTTGCCAGTTGAATGGTATAGCGGCAAATCATATTCAAGCAAACGTGACACATATCATGCAATTTCGCAGCAAAGATGATGAAACATTTGTATTTAATTATTTATTGCTGGTTGCTTTCTAAATGAAAGACTTTGAATTTGCAATGAAGAATGGACCTTTTTTAATAGATTATCAATTCAAATGAATTTTGTAATTCATGGGTGTGTCTTAATTGGTAGTTTTCTATATGGGTCTTATCTAGCGAATCGACATTTGCAAACTGATAAGGTTGAGAGTTCAGCTTGAATACCATCTACTAAGAACGTAGGCAAAATTTTGTTTCAAGGGGGTTCAAATATAGTTGACCAATTTTTTTTTCTATGAGTGGGAAACTATCATTCCGCGTCTACCGTATTTGCCATATTTGTATAAACCAGGAGAACGAATATATGGAGGCGTTATCTAATTTGAACCAAATTAGATCAAACTTGACACACTTAAATATATTAAATATATTCTCCGTGGAAACTATGCAGTCAATTGGAGGAAAATCCCATTGAAAATTGGTCTAAAATATGAAATAGTCTGCCATATTTTCCAACTCTGGTGTACATATATATGGGAGCTATATATAATCTGAATCGATTTCGACTAAATTTGACATGCATAGTTAGAATAAAAATTCTGCTATCTCTGCAAAATTTCACGTAAATGGGAGTATAACTCTGGCCCCCGTGGTCATTTGAGTGTAAATCGGGCGAAAGATATATATGGGAGCTATGTCTAAATATGAATCGATTTCAACCAAATTTGGCGCACTTACCGATAGCGCTAAACGTACTTCTTGTGCAAAAGTTGAAGCAAGTCATGGCTTTTGAGGCCATATAAGTCAAAATCGGGCGAAAGATCTAAATCTGAACCGAATTCAACCAAATTTGGTACACTTACCGATACTATTAAACGTACTCCTTGTTCAAAATTTGAACTAAATCACTGCAAAACTATGGCTTTTGAGGCCACATAGGTGCAAATCCGACGAAAGATATGTATGGGAGCTATATCTGAATCTGAACCGTTTTCAATCAAATTTACCAAGTATTGGTAGAATGTCAATTCTACTCTTTATGCAAAATTTCACGAAAATCGGTAGTAAACTTTCGCCTCTATGGTCATATGAGTCTAAATCGGACGAAAGATATATATGGGAGCTATATCTAAATCTGAACCGATTTGGCTGATATTTGGCAAGTTTTTCGAGACTCTTAAAATATTCGGATGTACTAATTTGAAGAACATAGGTTGATAAACGCGCAAATTTATGACCAGATTGGGGATAAATATATGTGGCAGGTATATCTAAATTTGAACCGATTTTTTCCAAAATCAATAGCTATTGTCTTTGTCCCAAAAAACGACCCTATGCCAAATTTGAGGACGATCGGAATTAAACTGTGATCTGTACTTTGCACACAAAAATACATGAACAGACAGACAGACGGACGGACAAACAGACGGACATCGATAAATCGACTCAGAATTTAATTCTAAGACGATCGGTATACTAAACGATGCGTCTCAAACTTTTCCTTCTTGGCGTTGCATACAAATGCACAAACTTATTATACCCTGTACCACAGTAGTGGTGAAGGGTATAAAAAAATGTGACTTAAACCCAGCAAAAACTCTCATTACCCGGTAATCTTGTAGGTAAGCCTATTTAAAAATTAATAACCACTTATTAATTGGCATTGCTTCAGATTACATTTACGTACGCATGTCCTAGAAGGAAAGTACTTCTCCCCAGGCATACTTTCGGCCATAAAATAAGTAGTGCATTTAAAGCATATAATCACCTAATATGTAATGACTTATTCGTAGATACACCAAAGCTTGCAAAATAGCCACTTATTGTCTCAGGCAACCAAATCTCGAAAATATTGATTTCTATCGCCGATTACAATGGATCAAAATATGGCGAGTGATGCTGTAATAGAAGAACTACTTGAATAGAAACGAATATTGTATAAATAAACAAAATATCTAATAAATAATCTAAATAAGATGCAAATTAATTTCACACTTAAAATAGAAATAAATGTAGATTGTTTTAGGAGTTGGATTCGTGAATTACGTTATAATATATCCAATAGCCAATTCACATAAGGTTCAAAATCTACTAAAAGTGGATTTTAAGTCTCTTTTTTATAAGGCAAATGGCATTTGAAATTTAGTTTAAGCGCATTTTGGAAGTGTAATGTGAATGAGGTATAAGAAAGCATTTATTTAAAACATAATATGACAATGTCATTAAACACAATTATTATGAAATATTTGTGACAAAAATTTCTTAACGGAAAAATTTCAGAATTACCGTCACATTACATATTCTTTTTGATTTTTTATGTAATTGCTGGATTATGTGAATAATTATACCTAATGGTACCATCATTTATTCTATTTTATTAATTCGTTAACTACAACTGCATAAAATTTGAGAATAACAATTCGAAAATTACCGAGAAGTATTTATTTTTATCATTACAAGTTAGTCATTATAACTCGCCGCAATGTAATGCAACGTGTAATGACAGCTTTACTCTTGGTAATGTCAATTGTAATGAGATGTGATTACCTAGTTTTTTGCTGGGAAAGGTATCCTTATTGCAATTATACGCTTCTTTGGAACCAAGCATGCTTGTTTTCAGTGTACCAATTACATCGTGCGCTTGTTTTGTCGCGACGCAATTTGAAGTCGTCCTAGACTTTGATTAGACTCAGGTGGCGACCGACTGCACTAAGGTCCGATGAAGAACTAAGGTTCTTTAGATTTTCCTATAGAGGTTTGGGGATATCAGGATAATATGACACAAGGAAGATTGAACTAAATTATACTCCACATTGTGAGATTTTCACAAAGCGTTGTTAAAGGTAGGAAAATGTAATGCCCAAGTATACTTTTTAACTATAACTCACAAAAAAATTATTTCATATTCATATTGAACTTATGTCATTGAACTTTATACACAGTGTGTTAAGCCGTTTACTGACAATCAGAAAAAGAAGAAGCTGAACTCGATAATAAAAAAAATTGAAAGTTTTTCTTAAGGCACGACTTTAAAATCACTTTCAAAAATTTCCTCCCAAATATGTTCTTTATTTTAACTGTACAAAATATTTGAAGTCAAACGTTTCAGGCAAGGCAAAAATCATAATAGAATATAAACATTGTTTATTTGTCAAAATACCATAAAATTGTTTAATCCAAGTTAAACTCATCGCTTTTGCGCTAATTTTGCACCACTTCCGAATCCAAAAGACGCTTTTTTACTGGGTAGCGTTGTGTACACGCACAGAAAAACCATGCATTGACATGGTTGCCGCATACATTTAATGCTTATTTAGAGCATGTAATTGCCGCGAAAACCATGTATTTTGTCCTTGTAAAAATAGTTTTCGAGCGGAGAAAAATCTATGGTGGCAATGAGCATTCTCAAATACCACAAAGATGTTCTATCATTTAAATAATAGAATGTGAGACCATTAAATGGTCGGGAAAATCATGTTACTGACCATTCAATTTTTTGACTTTTTTACTGCGAAAAAAGTATTTTTATAGGTTAAGTATAGACATGTCTAGAACCATTACATGGCCATAAAGACCATTTACATTTTTTTCGTGACCATTTAATTTTTTAACTTGTTGGCAGCGAAAAGAATTTTATAAAAACATTGAGCAGGTACATACGATTTTCATTTTGCGCGTCAGTCGTGTGTTGATTGTTTCTTGGAATGGACGGAGAATACGGATTAACTGTGTTTTGCGTTAATTTATTTATTCATAAGTGGCACGTGGTTTTATGTGAAAACAAAAAAGAAAAGTGTAATTGAGAAAATGTACCTGTTTTTTGGTTACATGATGTCTGCGTTTGTACATTTGATGGACACGATGTAAATATGGAATAATTACTTATTGTTAAAATTGAAATAAAATAGAGTGTGTAAAAATATATAATGTTTGCTTGAACGGCATTATAAATACAAATAAACAATGAATTAGTTTATAAATAAATAAAGTCAAATAAATAAAGTTAATTTTGTGTTTTCTTTTCTCAAGTGGCGCCCTTTTTTCGACGATGAAAAAAGTTTTTTTCATAAAGATCAAAACATTTTAGGTAGTGACCATGTTCTTTTAACTAGAAGAAAAACATTTTTAATGAATACCATAACATTTTAAATCGTGACCATTGTCTTTTCATTCAAACAAAATTCTTTTTATCAATATAATAACATTTTAGATGAGGACAATTATATTTTTCTTAGAACCATGTTCACTGAGCCAACATGGTTACAGGTTAAAATGTTACATGGTCTCCGCAAAAATAGCTCCTATCATATTATTTTTCTCTTCGAATATGATTGCGACAATCATAATCTTCTCTGCGTGTAGAAAACTACTTGTTCCCCTTTAATCTAATACTAAAAGGATTAGAGATTATACTTAATCGGTTACAATTCATTATTTAATCACTACATCATAACGGATAGATAGGATATTAAATAGATAGGATATTAAATTGACAAATCAGTTTTAGTCTTTATAATACAGGGGAATATGGTTTATCTCAAAGTTAGTTACCGGAGGAAAGCAATAAGCTTTGCAATAAGCTTTGTCGGTGGTGAAATATTGTTTTCAATTTTAATTCTCCCAGCATAAATTTCCTAAATTTCAGTTCATTTGTACTTAAGATCAATCTGTGTACAAAAAATAATTTTGCAACATTTTACACAGCTCAACTGATGTGAAAATTGCTTGATTTTGCCGTGCTTGGGGTTTTTTGGCAAACCTTTAAACTTACATCAGCTAAAAATTTCTTTTTGAACTTTTTTTCTTGTCAATATTTTTCCTATGAAAAACTGAAAAAGACAAATTGCAAAAAAAAAAAAAAAACACACACACAACACAGAAAAAACATGAAAATCACGTTCGCCAATCTGCTTGTGGTTAGGATAGGAGGGGAAGGTCCAACTTTGGCCAGATTCATCACACAAAGGTGAAATGAAATGCTTTCGGCCAACCGCAAGTGAAAATACAGCAAGCAATGAAATCACCTCTTTTTTCGACAACGAATAAATAAATAATGCCTCATATAAATTATGTAAATGACACAATATTGTTAGTGTTAGTTATTCTTTTAATTTCATTTCAATGCCTTTGGTCGTCTTCTATGGTGAGGTTGTTCATCAATATAAGAATGAAGCAAAACGAAAAACCGAAAAACATCAACAAACGATTTCACCATTAATTAATTGATTTTCATACCAGAACATATCACCAGAAAATCGGCCAAATCAAAAAACAACACGTGCGAATGGGACCCCTCACTTATCATCATCATCATCATCGATTGTTTTCGATCTATGGGTTGAGTCAGAAATGTATAATCATCGATATTACGTGTAACCATTTGCTATGATTACATTTTGTCTGCCACTATTACACGACGAAAAGCGAAAAATCCTTGAGAGGTCATTATTTGCTGATAGCAGCAGTATGCAATATGCTCTATGCTATCTATAGTTAGTGGTAAATATAATTCCATTAGAATTGATTAAATTAAAACTTTGTAGGGCGTTATATTTTATTGGCATAAAATGGTGTCTGAATAATTCCATTACACTAAAAAATACAATTACGAGTAATAAGAAAACGTTCGCAGCTTAGACTGGTAGAAAAACTTTCACAATATTAACAAGTTTTATTATTAAAATTGGGCTAAAAAAACTCCTAAATACAGTGAAATGTTTGTTTAATATAGGGAAATTTTGATTTATTAACGAAATGTTTCGTATGGTTAATGAACTTTAACGCTCTAATGCCCAGGCCCTCCTTTAGGCGGGCTTCATTTAATAAGGAAGCTTTTAGTAAAACACACCTTAAGACAACAAAAATGGGCAAAATAAAACAAAACTTATTTGAAACTATTCAAGAGGCTTTGCAGCATATGCTGAATTTTACGGTATAATATATTCTTGCTTAGTTCTCTTGCTTTTGTGTCCTTAACATTGAAACTTTAATCAGATGGAAAAAATTGGGGCATTAGAGGGTTAACATTGTCTTATTGTTATTGTCTTGGATTCTAACTCCAAATTTCAGACAAAACGTTTGGAAGCACTATCAAAAAAAAAGTTTACTTGAATGAATGACGTTCCCCTATGGATTTTGGAATTGATTCTGAGCCAAAGATACTGCTTCTTTAACCCTAGACCAGGGCTGAAATATTGACACTTTTTACACAAAGAATATAATGATTCTGATCGACAAAATCATTTTATATATCGGCAATGTAAATAATATTGAAGTTAAACATATTTGTTGGTTAAAAACAAATATTTATTTTTTATATAAAACAAGTAAGGAAATTCTAAAGTCGGGCGGGGGCGACTATATTATACCCTGCACCACTTTGTAGATCTAAATTTTCGATACCATATCACATCCGTCAAATGTGTTGAGGGCTATATATAAAGGTTTGTCCCAAATACATACATTTAAATATCACTCGATTTGGACAGAATTTGATAGACTTTTACAAAATCTATAGACTCAAAATTTAAGTTGGCTAATACACGAGGGTGAAATACAATTATAGTAAAAAACAAGTAAGTAAAGTCTAAAGTCTGGCGGGGCCGACTATATTATACCCTTCACCATTATCTAGACCAAAATTTGTGTTACCATATCCTCCTTCACATTTGTTGGGAGTTATTATCAAAATGTATATTCCTATATACAAATATTTATATCTGAAACGATTTGGAGACAATTTTTTGTACTTCTACAAAATCGCTAGGATTAAAAATTAACATATGGGATGAAACATATACATATGTATTCGAGATATAGGACAATTTGAGTAATATTTAAAATTTTTGGTACTCAGCAGTGGCGATTTTACAAGGGTATTGGTCAAATCTCGCCAAGATATGTGGTCAATTATGGGTTGTGATATATTATTTGGCCAATTCGGGTGATATTTCCACAAGTCGGAGCTTTATTTAAAATTCGACCATTCTGTGAAAAGTTTGGCATTACAGTGCGTAGAATATGACTACGATATGGGAAAATCATTACAGAATTTTGTGTAAAATGTGGGTATTTTGGCCATATTAGATTAAGATGACACACTTAAATAGCATATTAAATATATTCTCTGTGGAAACTATCGAGTCAATTGGAGGAAACTCCCATTGAAAATGGGTCTAAAATATGAAACATTCTACCATATTTCCCCTACCCTGGCATACATATATATGGGAGCTATATCTAAATATGAACCGATTTTGACCAAATTTGACATGCATAGTTAGAATAATAATCCTGCTATCTCAGCAAAAACGTAAATGAGAGAATAATTTTGGCCTCCGTGATCATATGGGTGTAAATCGGGCGAAAGATATATATGGGAGCTATATCTACATCTGAACCGATTTCAACAACATTTGGCACACTTAACGATACTATTAAACATACTCCTTATGCAAAATTTGAAGCAACTCAGGGCATAACTCTGGCTTTTGAAGCCATATAAGTGCAAATCGGACAAAAGATATATATGGGAGATATATCTAAATCTGAACCGATTTTAACCAAATTTAGCACAATTAACAATACTATTAAACGTGCTCCTTGTGCAAAGTTTGAAGCAAATCAGGACAAAACTCTAGCTTTTTTGGCCATATAAATTCAAATCGGACGAAAGATATATATGGGAGCTATATCTAAATCTGAACCGATTTCAACGAAATTAGGTACACTTAATGATACTATTAAATGTACTCCTTGTGCAAAATTTGAAGCGAATCAAGGCAAAATTCTGGCTTTCAAATCGGACGAAAGATATATATGGGAGCTATATTTAAATCTGAACCGATTTGGCTGATATTTTGCACATCTTACGAAAGCTCCAAAATATTTGGCTGGCCGAAATTTGGAGAAAATACGTTTATAAATACGTCAATTATGACCAGATCGGTGATAAATATATATGGCAGCTATATCTAAATCTGAAGCAGTGGCGATTTTATAAGGAAAATGTTGGTATTTTGACCATTTTTTGTCAAAATCAGAAAAACATATATATGGGAGCTATATCTAAATCTGAACCGATTTCAACCAAATTTGGCACACATGACTATATTACTAATTGTACTCATAGTACAAAATTTCAACCAAATTGGGCCAAAACTCTGGCTTCTGGGGCCATATAAGTCCATATCGGGCGAAAAACATATATGGAAGCGATATCTAAATCTGAACCGATTTCAATCAAATTTGACACACATGACTATACTACAAATTGTACTCCTTGTGCAAAATTTCAAGCTAATCGGGATAAAACTCTGGCTTCTGGGTCCATATAAGTGCATATCGGGCGAAATATATATATATGGGAGCTATATCTAAATCTGAATCGATTTCAACTAAATTTGGCACGCATAGCTACAATGCTAAATCTACTCCCTGTGCAAAATTTCTTTTAGGATCATATTAGTCCATATCGGGCGAAAGATATATATGGGAGCTATATCTAAATCTGAACCGATTTCAATGAAATTTTGCTCACTTGACTATACTACTAATTGTACTCCTAGTGCAAAATTTTAACCAAATTCGGCCAAAAATCTGGCTTCTGGGGCCATATAAGTCCATATCGGGCGAAAGATATATATGGGAGCTATATCTAAATCTGAACCGATTTCAATCGAATTTTGCACACTTGACTATACGACTAAGTGTTATGTTTGTACAAAATTTCAAGCAAATCGGTATAAAACTCTGGCTGCTGGGTCCATATAAGTCCATATTCTGACCCAAATTAGGAACATGTGTCAAATTTGAAGGCGATTGGACTTAAATTGCGACCCAGACTTTGATCACAAAAATGTGTTCACAGACAGACGGACATGGTTATATCGACTCAGGGACCCACCCTGAGCATTATTGCCAAAGACACCATGTGTCTATCTCGTCTCCTTCTCGGTGTTACAAACATATGCAATAACTTATAATACCCTGTTCCACTTTGTCCACATATTAATCTGAACCAATTTTGAGGCAACTTCGCAAAAGTGTATTTATGATTTATCGGTTTATATGTATTAGAAATAAAGGTCACTTTTACAAGTTTTCGACTTAACAGTGGCGATTTTATAATGAAAGTGTAGGTATTTTGGTAATTTTTGCCCAAATCGGAAAAGCATATATATGGAAACTATATAGAAATCTAAACCGATTTCAACCAAATTTGACATGCATATTTAGTATTTTAATTATACTCCATGTGCAAAATTTCACGTAAATCGGACTACAACTTTGAACTCTGTGGTCATATGACGGAAAATCGGGAGAAATATATATCTATATATCTAAATCTGAACCGATTTTAATAAAATTTAGCACACTTGGCTACACTACAAATTGTACTGCTAGTGCAAAATTTCAACCAATTTGGGGTAAAACTCTGGGGCCATATAAGTCTATATCGGGCGAAAGATGAGAGCTATATCTCAATCTGAACCGATTTCAATCAAATTTGGCACATAGTATGGTACTTATTGTTCTCATGGTGCAAAATTTCAAGCAAATTAGGGTAAAACTCTGGCTTCTGGGACCATATAAGTCCATATCGGGCGAAAGCTATATGTGGGAGCTATATCTAAATCTTAACGGATTTCAATCAAATTTTGCACAATTGACTATACGACCAAGTGTTATATTTGTGCAAAATTTCAAGCAAATCAGGGTAAAACTCTGGCTTCTGGGTCCATATAAGTGCATATCGGGCGAAAGATATATATGGGAACTATATCTAAATCTGAACCTATTTCTTCCAAAATCAATAGGGTTCTATTCTGACCCAAAACAGGAACTTGTGCTAAATTTTAAGGCGATTGGACTTAAACTGCGACCTAGACTTTGATCACAAAAATGTGTTCAAACATATGCACTAACTTACTCGTATAATACCCTGTTCCACAGTGTGGCGCAGGGTACAAAAAAGTCGGGGTTTCCTTCCTGACGCAATAAGGCCAGAACGTACGAACCGATTTCCACGGTTTTACATTCGTTGAAATGGTCTCGGGCTCCGTGAGGTTTATAGATATAGAAAATTCAAGAAAAGTTCCATCGGAAAAGCGAGAAAATCTTTTTTTACATACAGCGCCATTTCTGATGCAACTCCAAAACTCACGAACCGATTTCCACGGTTTTGCATTCGTTGGAAAGGTCTCGGGCTCTGTGAGGTTTATAAATATAGAAAATTCAAGCAAAGTTCCATCGGAAAAGCGAGAAAATCTTTTTTTACATACAGCGCACATTCAAAAATTTATAATTTGAATTCATCACAGTTGCGTTTGTTATAAAATAAAACTATTCGGAGAACGTAGAGGGTAATCCTATGGTGAAAATAGGGTAGCTCATTTTTTGAAATCTGGAAGGGAGGGGACAGACTTTTTCAAAATTGGGCCAAAGTACTCCGATTTGAGTGACATTTTCGATGATAGCTGAGGGGGGCGTCTAAAGGGTGGTACGGTCAAAATTTGGTCAAGGGAAAACGCGTGTAAATCGGTGAAATCGTTTATTTAAAAAATCAAATTAAATTTATTTTCCAAGTTTAATTAGTATAAAATTCAGGAAAAATATTCAGTTAGGCTTTCGCTTTTCCAAATTCGAATTGCCGGGCCTCACGCTTGACACCTGCCATCAGATTTTGTACAGCCACCTTGTCCACCTTCTTCGCCGCAGAAAGCCAGTTTGCCTTGAACTGCTGCTCGTCCTTAGCAGTTTTTTGTTGGTCTTCTTTAGGTTCCGCTTGACAATAGCCCAGTATTTCTCAATTGGGCGGAGCTCTGGCGTGTTGGGAGGGTTCTTGTCCTTGGGAACCACATGCACGTTGTTGGCGGCGTACCACTCCATGGCCTTTTTACCGTAATGGCAAGATGCCAAATCCGGCCAAAACAGTACGGAACAACCGTGTTTCTTCAGGAAAGGCAGCAGACGTTTATTCAAACACTCTTTCACGTAAATTTCTTGTTTGACGGTCCCGGAAGCTATGAAAATGCTGCTTTTCAAGCCACAGGTACAGATGGCTTGCCAAACCAGACATTTCTTTGCGAACTTTGACAGTTTTATGGTCTTGAAAATATCTGCTACCTTTCCCCTTCCTTTTGCCGTATAAAACTCCTGTCCCGGAAACTGCTTGTAGTCGGCTTTGACGTAGGTTTCGTCGTCCATTACCACGCAGTCAAACTTCGTCAGCATCGCCGTGTACAGCCTCTGGGATCGCGCTTTGGCCGTTGAATTTTGTTTATCATTGCGATTTGGAGTCACTACCTTCTTGTAAGTCGATAGTCCGGCTCGTTTTTTGGCTCAATGCACGGTTGTAGACGATACACCCAGCTTATTTGCGGCATCTCGGAGAGAGAGGTTAGGGTTTCGCTTGAAACTACCGGCAACTCTCTTTGTCGTCTCAGCGGCTTCCGGTTTTCGATTTCCCCCCGATTCAGACTTCCTGGCTGTCGACAAACGTTCCCCAAACACTTTAATTACATTTGTAACGGTTGATTTGGCAACTTTTAGCGATTTTGCCAGCTTTGCGTGCGAGTAGCTCGGATTTTGATACGCTGCTCTTCTTGCTTGGACGGCATTTTGACAACTGAAGAGTGAATTCCAAAATCAAAATTGGAGCAACATTCTACACACACACACCTTCAAAATGAGGGGTGTTCAGGTTTTTTAAATGCAAAATTGAAAGAAATATTTTGACCGTATCACCCTTTAAGCAAAAACAGATACTTTATTTTTCGATATTTGGTCGACGAGGAAGCCTCACCTTTGTCCGACTTTTTTTAAAGTACAATGAAAAAACTAAAATTTGTCGACTTATTGAAATTTTACGGAGAACTTGGGAGAGATTATGAAATTTATATGATGTATATGATTTATATGATGTGTATACATACCGTGAAACAATTAAACTTTTCCAATTTACTTGAAATTTACAGAGGATGATTTTGTGATATTCGGATGGGAAGTGGGGCCTCCCCTCGCCCTGCTGTTTAAAAATTGGGCTTATACTTTGTTTGAGATTTTTAATATACGCTATATCATTTTTCGTCATTGAAATTTGTAAAGGCCGTGGGGGAAGGGTATGAAATCAATACGCACTAATAGAAAAAGTTTCGTTATATTAACGAAAGTCAGCCAATGAAACAAATTCGTTAATACAACGATTTTTTTCGTTAATATAACGAATTTGCTGCAAATCAACATAACGCTTCGTACTATTAACGAATATTTTCATTGTATTAATAGAAACGTTTCGTTATATCAATGAACATTTTTCGTTGGCTGACTTTTAATGAAATTTTCTTTGTGTGTGGTTTGATACTTGGTACTTGATTTTTGGGTATTTAGACGGGAATCTTCTCCTTGCCTCACACTATGAAACTTGAATGAAAGCTTACAGATTTTCTTAGAATTTGCAGAGAAAGCGACGTCCCTTTACAAAAAATACAGCAAAATCTAACCTTCTCCGATTAACTTGAAATTGAGAGAAGATGATTAAATTTATACAGGGTACATGATTTTTCGATGTCTGGTTGGGGATGTCTGGTTTGCCCAAGTTTTTGAAAATAGAAAGTAGAGGATTTTCGATAAATGGGAACTCGGTACATAATTTTATGATTTTCCACAGGCTTCTGCCAGACTTTTTAAGCAAAAAACTCGCCTGTTTCGGTATCAGGCTAACATGAAATATACTAAGCAACGATGAGCCCGTCGTAAAACTAGGAAAAACACGACTAATGTACGCGTTCGAATTGTTGTTGTATCCTGGAAACCAGTTTCTGTAAGATGTCACATGTGGTTGTAGTTGACTGTAGGAACAATAAGCATTGTTCGACTGTTCACCACTTAGGTGAATTCTAACAAATTAGCTTTCTAAAAATAAATTTCGTGTTGTTGCATTACTATGTAACAAAACGAAATAAAAACAAGTATATAAGGCCGTAAGTTCGGCCAGGCCGAACTTGTACCCTCCATCATGGATTGCGTAGAAACTTCTTCTAAACACTGCCATCCACAATCGAATTACTTAAGTTGCGGTAACGCTTGCCAATGGCAAGGTATCTTAAAACCTCCTAACACCATCTTCTAAATTGTACATAAGTCCATACGTGGTATATATTAAATCAAAAAAGATCGATCCAATACGTATATAATTCAGTTTGACAAAGTAGACATAAAATTTTGACAAAATTTTCTATAGAAATAAAATTTTCACAAAATTTCTTATAGAAATAAAAATTTTGATAAAAATGTCTACAGAATTAAAATTTTAACAAAATTTTCTATAGAAATAAACTTTTGACAAAATATTCTATAGAAATAAAATCTTGGTAGATTGTTTTTGGCTCGAGTGGCAACCATGACTATGAACCGAATAAAATTTGAACAAAATTTTCTATAGAAATAAAATTTTGACAAAATTTTCTATAGAAATAAAATTTTGACAATGATGAAAATTTTATTATGAACGGAATAAAATTTTAACAAAATTTTCTCTAGAAATAAAATTTTGACAAAATTTTCTATAGAAATAAAATTTTGACAAAATTTTCTATATAAATAAAATTTTGGTAGATTATTTTTGGCTCTAGTGGCAACCATGATTATGAACCGATATGGACCAATTTTTGTGTGATTGAACCAATTTTGGTATGGTTGTTAGCGACCATATACTAACACCACGTTCCTAATTTGAACCGGATCGGATGAATTTTGCTCCTCCAAGAGACTCCGGAGGTCAAATCTGGAGAACGTTTTATATGGGAGCTATATATAATTATGGACCGATATGGACCAATTCTGGCACGGTTGTTAAAGATCATATACTAACACCATGTTCAAAGTTACAACCGGATTGGATGAAATTTGCTTCTCTTGGAGACTTCGCAAGCCAAATCTGGGGATCGGCTTATATGGGGGCTATATATAATTATGAACCGATGTGGACCAATTTTCGCATGGTTATTAGAGACCATATAACAATATCATGTACCAAAATTCAGACGGATCGGATGAAATTTGCTTCTCTTTGAGACTCCGCAACCCAAATCTGGGGATAGGTTTATATGGGCGCTATATATAATTATGGACCGATGTCGACCAATTTTTGCACGGTTGTTATAGACCATATACCAATACCATGTACCAAATTTCAGCCGGATCGGATGAAATTGGCTTCTCTTTGAGGCTCCGCAAGCCAAATCTGTGGATCGGTTTATATGGGGGCTATATATAATTATGGACCGATGTGAACCAATTTTTGCATGGTTGTTAGAGACCATATACCAACACCATATACTAAATTTCAGCCGGATCGGATGAAATATGCTTCTGTTAGAGGCTCCAAAAGCCAAATCTGAGGGTCCCTTTATATGGGGGCTATACGTAAAAGTGGACCTATATGGCCCATTTTCAATACCGTCCGACCTACATCAATAACAACTACTTGTGCCAAGTTTCAAGTCGATAGCTTGTTCCGTTCGGAAGTTAGCGTGATTTCAACAGACGGACGGACGGACGGACGGACATGCTTAGATCGACTCAGAATTTCACCACGACCCAGAATATATATACTTTATGGGGTCTTAGAGCAATATTTCGATGTGTTTCGGAATGACAAAGTTAATATACCCCCATCCTATGATGGAGGGTATAATAAGATTAAGGGGCTTGTAAGTTATATGAAAAGATGATGTACAGTGGGAGAAAAGATGATTCAATTTGTAAGAGGAAATTTCCCAAATGTTTTCTCCATAAGGAGTTAGCATAAAGGGCCCAAAATTGAGTTATCTCTCCCAGCCAGATCTATACTAAATGCTGTGGAAAGGTTCATTCGCCCGAACCGAAACATGTACAGTCTACACTGTTAGAAAAATATGTTTTTCATATGTTCCGATATAAACAAAATGTGTTTCGGGCACAATTTTTAAACACAATATATTTAAGTGCTAACATGCAATGTTCCTAAACTAACACAAAATGTTTGGGACACATATGTTAATATGTTAGAATATATTATGTTTGGGGCATGAATGTTTCATAAAAATAATATGCGTGAATGTAAACATATATAAATTTACAAATTTCGAGTAAACATATATATGTTGTGATACTTTATTCAGAGAGCGACAGAGAGAGAGAGAGTTAGTATAGAGAAAGAAATAGAGATGGAAACCGGGAGGGTTGAATGAAAAGATATCAACATAACACAGCGAGAGAATGAAATGAGAGCAATTTCTGTGAAACCGCTTGTATGTTGTTTCGGAAAAATGTTTTATAATATGGCCAAAAATTTGGTATGCTTAAGTCTAAATATTATTTAATTTGAATAGTAGATTGAGTATTCGGAATAAAGAGAATAGACATTCGGAACCAAGAAAATAGACATTTGAAAAAAAAAACAGCATATTTGTATTACAGAAAAAGATGCGAAGAACTCAAAAATTTCGTGGAAGTTAAAAATAAGTGAGGGAATGAACACAATCTTCTTTGGGGAATTCTTCCAAGCATATACTATTTTTGGACTCAAAATGCTTCCAAACATATAATATGCTCACATAAAACAAACATATTAATGTTTCGGCGGTATCCAATAATATATGTGCTTCCTGCAAAATATGTTTGGAACATATGTTAGAGAAGCGATTTTTTTTGAGGGTGTAGGCGTGTATAGATTTGTATCTGGCATTTTCTTTTCAATGGCTCTATTAACCATGTTCCTTAATCTATATCTGTCCATAAAGCTCGAAAAAATAATTGTATAAATAGACAAGAAACTTAAATTTACATGAAGTTGGCAAGCAACGTAGAGGGTGCTTCATTTTCCGATATATGTTTGGGAAAGGCATGTTCTCCGAGTCCAACACTTTAACAAATGTTAATATGGCCAATTTTTAAGTACTTTTAGTTTTTCCGATTTATTGGACAGTATGTTGGGGAGAAGTATACCTCCTCTTGACAAACGACGCTTTGCTAAGCCGGTCCGTTTTACATCTGCATAACCGTTCTATTTCTGTATATAAACGAAAAAGCAAGTAGTAAGATTTTTTTGAAATGTACGGGACACGTGTGTGGAAACCATGGAGTAATTAATCAGGACTTCAGTTTTTGTGCCAGACTTCTCCTGACCCTACTCTTTAGTTAAAATCTTTTCGAATTTGTTTTCAGATCGAAGAATATGGTTGACTAAGTTAAAGAAAATATGCTTCGGGAGGTGCAGCGAAGGGGGCCGTGCTACGCTAGTATAGCATAATTTCTACTTGAAGTCAATTCTGAATCAATAACAAAATTGTTAGTGTAAAGAAAATTGGTTGCGTAATCATTAATATCACGTAAATATTTAGAGTAATACCACCAGAGTATTAACACCGCTTACAAAACTTCAACCGCACTGGGTGAAATTTGCACCTTGAAAAAACTCCAGAAATTAAATCTTGGTATGGGTTTATATAGGGAATATGTATAATTATGGACCGATATGGACCATAATTATACATACCAAATTTAAACCGGGAAGGATGAAATTTGCACAGGATTAAGATGTATGGGGACTATATAGAATTATGGACCGATATATACCAATTTTTGCATAGTTGTTAAAGGCCGTAGACAACGTACCGGATTTAATGAAATTTACTCCTCCAAGAGCTTCCGCAATCCAAACCTGGGGGTCGGTTTATATGGGAGCTATACCTAAAAGTAGCAGCTCTTACCAGTCCATAAAAAAAAATCACTTCTTCCAATTAAAATTTTAATTCAATTTTAAAAAATATTCAATTACAAGTTTAGTTGGGTCAACAAATTTTTTAATTGAAACAAAAATCAATCACAAAAATTGATTATATCAATTCATTTGTTAATTGAAACAATTAATTTTTTAATTGACTTTGGTGATTGATACTATCGTTTCAGTGATTGAAGACATTTCAATTAAAAAATAATTTGATCAATCAAGTTCGTGATTGAAGGCAAAATATATTTTTTGTGAACATATATAACATTCGGCCCGATATACCTGCAAAAAGGTTGCATGATCGCCACAAAAACACTCCAATAATATTATTTTGCTCTTCGAATATGATCGGGAATAGGATCCATAATAAACGAACGCATAAAATCATGTTTCATGGCGGTGACCGTCTCAAAATGCAATACTTTTTATGTTTTATTATAAATCTCACTTTAACTCTGTACTATATGGAAGAATTATGAAAATTTTTGCAAAATCGGATCGTGCCCTAGCAAACTGAAATAATCATTGCACGATATCTCCAGAGAGAGATAGAGGGCGGTGAAACAATTGAAAGCTAAGTTCATATTCACTTTCTACTTTCGAAAGTGAAGATCTTTAATTTTCATGAGACTCTTGGTGAACCGTATCTAGAAACAACAATGAGTGTGCAAACACAAAAATTTGCTGTTGTTTTCCATTTTTTGGGTAATATTTTCGTAATTTTCCCTAACATAAGAGTTTTTGATATGCAAATACGAGTAGTATAGAGCTGAAGATGTGATTGTGGTAGAATTGGTGATAGTGATGGTGAAGTTGTATAATTAGTTAATCATTCATAAATTAAATAAAATGGTTGTGTTTTGTTGTTGGCTGTTGGTAGTGCTGATGTTGCCATTGTTAATATGAAATTTAACGTTAATTCAAGGCTTTTATTGTTCACTTCACAAAAGTTGAATCAGCATTACCGGGGGTATTGTTCAAGCTTATCGCTCTCGAGTAGCATGATTTTGTTTTCCGCACTGTGGCGTTATTTGCTTTGTATTAGCCCAAGCAACTCCGACTAAATGGACGGACAGACGGACGGATGCATCCCCCACCCCACTCCACACCACACAGCAACGAACCATTTCATAGTACTCGGTGATGGTCTTATTGGGTCTAGTCTGTCTCTTGACTTAGGCTCTTACTCATCGTATAGCACCACGTCATTTGGTTTCACGTCACGACAAGCCAAGTCAAGTCTAGGCTAGAAGTACTTGGCAACAGTGCCCGCTATATGAAGCGTTAATGCTTTTGATGTGGTTCTACCAATTTTTATTGTGTTTGGTTTCTTTGCAATTTTCGCTGTTGTTTCTGTTGTTGTGAGTAATCATTAATGAAACCTTTTACTGGGTCATGATGTTGTATTGTTGATATGCCATTGCTCTTTTAATTTGCTTCCATTTTGAGTCATTCACTTCGCATCGAATGACTGACTGACTGGCCCATGACGAGTGATACCCACAAAATTTTGGCAGAGCATTTTTTTGCCACGACTATTGGTAATGATTTTAGGAGCCTAACTCTAAGGCTGTATAATGTTTATTTGTCCTTACTAATGGGTAAATTTTGTGTCCAAAAAATTTGTTTCTATGATTTTAAATATAACGTCAAAATTTGTATACCCTTCACCACTACTGCGGCACAGGGTCTAAGTTTGTATATTTGCTTGTAACGCAAAGAAGGATCAGTCTGGGACCGAATGTTTAGTATACCGATGGTCTTAGAATTAAATTCTCAGTCGATCTATCGATGTCCGTCTGTCTGTTCATGTATTTTTGTGTGGAAAGTTCAGCTCACAATTTAAATTCGATCGTCCTCAAGATTGGCATGGGACCTTACTTCGGCTTAATCGTTATTGATTTCGGAAAAAATCTGTTCAAATTTAGATATATCTCCCATATATAATTCTCGCCGATATGCACATATATGGCCCCAGAAGGCAGAGTTCCATATTGATTTACTTCAAATTTTTGACAACCCATCAAACAAAATTGGAAAATTTTTGACAAAATTTTCTATAGAAATAAAATTTTTACAAAATTTTCTATAGAAATAAAGTTTTGATAAAATTTTCTATAGAAATAAAGTTTTGATAAAATTTTCTGTAGATATAAAATTTTGACAAAATTTTCTATAGAAATAAAACTTTTACAAAATTTTCTGTAGATGTAAAATTTTGACAAAATTTTCGATAGAAATAAAATTTTGACAAAATTTTCGATAGAAATAATATTTGGGTAGATTATATTTGGCTCGAGTTGCAACCATGATTATGAACCGATATGTACCAATTTTTGTGTGATTGGGGATCGGCTATATATAACTATAGATCGATATGAACCAATTTTGGAATGGTTGTTAGCGGCCATATACTAACACCAAGTACCAAATTTAGAATTCCTCCAAGAGACTTCGGAGGCCAAATCAGGACCAATTTTTGCATGGTTGTTAGAGACCATATATTAACAATACGTACCAAAATATATATACTTTATGGGGTCTTAGAGCAATATTTCGACGTGTTACAAACGGAATGACAAAGTTAATATACCCCCATCCTATGGTGGAGGGTAGAAAATATTACAAAAAATTTATATTTTATATCTCTAATAAGCATCATTCAAACATAACATAGTGCATAACTTTTTCTCTACAAATGAAAAGACATACGTATTTGCCCATATTATATTCATGGAACATATTTAAAGCATCTATATTTAATATTGCAAAAAAATTAAATTTTCCAAGAAATGAATTTGACATTTTTTGGCAATACCGCAAAACAAAAATAACAAATAAGTTTTCCTTTTTTTGTTTATTCATGCTGCGCTGCTATTGTTGTTAAAAAGATATTAAGTTTTGTTCATGACACCACCACTCAACACGTCAATTTGCACGAATGCCCTACATAAAAATGATCCCTGACATAGTGGTATGAAATAAAACATTTTGCCCCTTAATCACATCACTATTTTTAGTTGGAAGCAATTTTAGCAACTATAACGGTGAGCAGTCAATGGCACCATAAATAATTATCCACACTGCCATTAAATAGCACATGGGAGTAGGTTTCATACCATAGGCGGGGTACAGGTGCCCCGCAGAAAAAAAATTGTTCTGGAATTTAAATCAGAAGCAATGCAAAGGACAACTTCTGAAATAAGGCGGAAGTGGTCCTTTGCATTGTTTACCAGTATTTTCGCTATTGTCCTCAAATTGGAAAGCTTTCATCCCCAACTTAAATTAAAATTTCTCACAAAAAATACCCAAAAATGTTGATATTTAAATTCGTGGAGCAGGCGAAAATTTCACTGCAATATATAGTGACTTTCGTTGGCCTAATCTTACAAATTGGG
Source organism: Haematobia irritans (assembly GCF_050003625.1). Classification (NCBI taxonomy): domain Eukaryota; kingdom Metazoa; phylum Arthropoda; class Insecta; order Diptera; family Muscidae; genus Haematobia; species Haematobia irritans. The sequence continues at coordinate 52,145,856 of NC_134400.1, read as the reverse complement.
CAAAGCCTTTTTGTCATGTCAGTGTGCGAGTTTCATCAGGAAATTATATTATGGGTACAAAGAACTACTAATTCTTATCTCAGGGAAATCTCCATTTAATTGCTCGACAAATGAAATATCTTTATTTATGGAACTTATAGTCGGCCAATCGGATGACAAATAAACCAAATCGGATGACAAATAAGTTCAAGAATTCCACCATAACCAAGAATATATGTACCATTTGGGATTCGAGAGCAGTATGCTTTACGCACGGAACGATAATGTTAGTACACATCAAATAGCTGTGGCAAATATGGTATATATCGGTTCACGGTTTAGTATACACTAAAAAAAACATGCCCGGTTCCAAAGATTTTGTCTTTACTTTAAAAATGTTGGTATTGAAAGCGGAAAGTACAAGTAAGGATACTTTTAAGACACGAATCTCTTTTAAATTTGGGCTTTGTGTACTTGCTTCTAGGAAGCAAATTTTCTTTTATACCCTCCGCCACACTGTGGAACAGGGTATTATAAGTTAGTGCATATGTTTGCAACACCCAGAAGGAGACGAGATAGACACATGGTGTCTTTGGCAAAAATGCTCAGGGGGGCTCCTGAGTCGATATAGCCATGTCCGTCTGTCCGTGAACACATTTTTGTAATCAAAGTCTAGGTCGCAGTTTTAGTGCAATCAAATTTGGCACAAGTATGTGTTTTGGCTCAGAGTAGAACCCTATTGATTTTGGAAGAAATCTATTCAGATTTAGATATAGCTCCCATATATATCGTTCGCCCGATTTACAATCATATGACCACAGTGGTCAATCTTTTACTCCGATTTAATTGAAATTTTGCACAGGGAGTAGAATTAGCATTGTAGGTATTTGTGCCAAATTTGGTTGAAATAGGTTCAGATTTAGATATAGCTCCCATATATAGCTATCGCCCGATTTACACTCATATGACCACAGAGGCCAATTTTTTGCTCCGATTTAGTTGAAATTTTGCACAGGGAGTAGAATTAGCATTGTAGCTATGAGTGATAAATTTGGTAGAAATCGGTTCAGATTTAGATATAGATGCCATATATAGCTTTCGCCCGATTTACACTCATATGACCACAGAGGCCAATTTTTTAACTCCGATTTAGTTGAAATTTTGCACAGGGAGAAGAAATAGCATTGTAGCTATGCGTGCCAAATTTGGTTGAAATCGGTTCAGATTTAGATATAGCTCCCATATATATGTTTTTTTGATTTCAACAAAAATGGTCAAAATACCAACATTTTCCTTGTTAAATCGCCACTGCTTAGTCGAAAAGTTGTAAAAATGACTCTAATTTTCCTAAACTTCTAATACATATATATCGAGCGATAAATCATAAATAAACTTTTGCGAAGTTTCCTTAAAATTGATTCAGATTTAAATGCTTCCGATATTCTTTTTACTAACATTGTGTTCCACCTTAGTGCATTAGTCTATAGAGTTTGTAGAAGTCTATCAAATTCTCTCCAGATCGAGTGATATTTAAATGTATGTGTTTGGGACAAACCTTTATATATAGTCCCCAACACATTTGACAGATGTGATATGGTATCGAAAATTTAGATCTACAAAGTGGTGCAGGGTATAATATAGTCGGCGCCACCCGACTTTAGACTTTCCTTACACTGAACAAAATATTGTCGTGAGGTCAAAGATTTCATGTCTTTAAAATACGAATGCAAAATTTGCTTAGCATAGAAGACGCATTTCTCTAGTATAAAGTTTCTTTCCTTAACCAAAGGTCGATAAACTTTTCAATGAAGTCGTATTGTCCTTATAATTAAGTGATTTGATTTAAAAATGGATATCATAACATGAAAGAAAAAATGTTTGGGCTAAGGTCAACTTGACTTTAATAATTCAGAAAAAATCTTTAAATTTAATGAAATTGTCTTTAAATTTGTTGTCTTTTTGCATCTTGACTACAAAGCAAAAAATCGGTCCAATATAGGACATGTTTTTCAACACTTTATTTTAAAGACGTTTTTTACTTGAAACACAGCATAATTTCTTCTAGAAGTCGAGTCTTAATTTGGAAAATAAAGTCGTCGTTAACTTGTTTTTAAAGGACTTTGATAGCATATGAAGAAAAAAATCTGAAAAAGCGAAAAATTAAAATTGCTTCCTAGAAGCAAGTACACAAAACCCGATTTTAAAAGAGAATTGTGTCTTAATAGTATCCTTACTTGTATTCTCCGCTTCTTTGGCTCGGAATCAATACCAAATTTTTTAAAGTAAAGACAAAATCTTTGGAACCGGGTATGCTTTTTTTTTCAGTGTACTTGTTCTTCATATGCTATCAAAGTCCTTTAAAAACGAGTTAACGACAACTTTATTTTCCACATTAAGACTCGACTTCCAGTAGTAATTATGCTATGTTTCAAGTAAAAAAACGTCTTTAAAATAAAGTGTTGAAAAACATGTCCTATATTTGAACGAATTTTTGCTTTGTAGTCTAGATGCAAAAAGGCAACAAATTTAAAGACAATTTCATTAAATTTAAAGAATTTTTCTGAATTATTAAAGTCAAGTTGACCTTAGCCCAATCATTTTTGCTTTCATGTTATGATACCCATGTTTAAGTGAAATCACTTAATTATAAGGACAATACGACTTCGTTGAAAAGTTTATCGACTTTTGGACCAGGAAAAAACTTTATTTTAGAGAAATGTGTCTTCTATGCTAAGAAAAATTTGCATTCGTATTTTAAAGACATGAAATCTTTGACCTCACGACAAATTTTTTTCAGTGTAGCCCCCAAACCTTGAAACGATACTATTTCTTCGGCTTCTACAAACCGCAAAACTTATCCGATAAATTAAAATTAGATTTTATCTCTCCATTTTTCTATAAAGCCACCATATAGGCCGATCTCTCGATTTTACTTCTTGGGGGATAGAAGACGCACTGGTCATTCGACTTGCTCCAAACTACTAATAAAACTTTCAGATTTTACTTCTCGTACTCATTCTACAGAATTTAGATTTCAAATCAAGTCGTTACTTCATCATTTTCTTGCACGCTTACAAAAGATGTTTGAAATAACTTTCAAATGAAAAATGGTTCTTGTCACTTTCAAAGGAAACTATTATATTTCTTTCATGGTATTGGGTATTTACTATTCGGTCCGGTCGAACTTAAAGCCGTATATACTTGTTTTTGTCTAAACCTTCTGTTTATTAATACAACATCTATTACATATGCTAATTGAGAAAATCCTTTGTGATTTATTATCTTAGCTCGATTCCAGAGGACAAACAAACTTTTTAACTATAAATTTTGTCCCCATAGCTTGTGATTTAAATTAATTATATTGTTTGTCTTGAAAGTGACAAAATGGTTTGTTTGTGAAAATTCTTTAACTACATAAACAAACGTAATATTTATTGCGGCTTCATTTTCTTCAAGAAGATATTCTTAGCAAAACCCTTAACGTGTAATCCTTTCTCAATGCACAGCTGATCACAGTTAAATTTTGCTGGGAGTATCACTCTTTAAAAAGAAGGGGGTAAATAGGGTGATTAAAACGACCGACAAAGCCATACACTGAAAAAATATTGTCGTTAGGCCAAAGATTTCATCTCCTCAAAATACAATTTAAACTTTTGCTTAGCATAGAAGAAGCATTTCTATGATATAAAGTTTTATTTTTTGTCCAAAAGTTTGGTTAGGTTAGGTATAGTGGCAGCCCGATATTTCAGGCTCACTTAGACTAACATACCACAGTGATGAAATTCTCTCTTATCACTGAGTGTTGCCGCTCGAAGCACCGTTTTGAGATGATCAGCACTTTGGTAGTTTTTAGTGCCAACCTTACTTTACACAGAAAACAGTATCACCACAATTATTCCAGTTAAAATTTGAATTGGATTTTAAAAAAATATTCAATTAAAAATGTAATTGAGTCCACAAATTTTTTTATTGAAAGAAATACTAATCGCAAAATTAATTGTATCAATTAATTTTTTAATTGACTTCTCGATCTCAATCCTTGGGACTTTTTCGCCAGGACCATTTGGTACACAAAAAAGTATTTTTGTCTTCTATCACGAAATTAATAAATCCAATTAATTTTTAATTGAAATATCTTTACTCATAGAAATGATAGCATCAGTCATCAAAGTCCATTAAGCAATTAATTGTTCCAATTAAAAAATGAATTGATATAATTAATTGTTGTGATTAATTTTTGTTTCAATTAAAAAATTTGTTAAATTTAAATTACATTTTTAATTGAATATTTTTTTTAATTCAACTTAAAATTTAATTGGAAAAGTTTTGGTATTATTTTTTCCTGTTCTGAAATGGTTTCTCATCGGATAAAACCAAGTTTGGTAGTTAAACACACCGAAAGAATTTTCTTCGTAAAAAACGAAAAATTTCGTTAAAAGTACGAAATTTGTCATTGTTTTACCAAAGAAACTTTTCATTAAAAGTACGAAATATTTCGTACTTTTTACGAAGAAAAGTTCATCCAAGTTATTCATAGTTTGTAAGAAAAAATCGTACTTTTTATGAAGAATATTCGTACTTTTTACGAAACAATTTCGTTCTTTTTATGAAATTGATTCGTAGTTTTTATGAACAATTTTCGTACTTTTTTTTTAAATGTTCGAGCTTCTAGAAAAAGATTTTATAGTCGAAAGTGCATTTGATTGTAGTAACAAGTGTGAAAAAGGTCATCACTAATTTACATCTTAAGTTTTTGAACTATTTTTAGTTTTAGTGCTTCACTTTTATTCATAGCGGGCTATCACCCAAACGAGAAGTAGCATAGACATGCATAAAAGAATAGAATAAAGGAATACGCTCAAACACATTATTACAGGCAATTTCATGTCGCGAACGAAAATTTTACAACTTCAATGAAACTTCTTCGTTGTTTTAAAGAAAATGTTTCGTACTTTTTAAGAAGAAATTTTAACGCAGAATGTTTCGTAACATATTCATAAATTCGTAAAAACTTCTTCACAAAAATCATGAAATTTAAAGAAAGTTTCGTTAAAAGTACGAAACTTTTATGAAGAAAAATTAATATAGAATATTTCGTAGACGTTTCGTATATTCGTAAAATTTAGAAATTGAATGAAAATTTCATTGTTTTTTCCAGACTAACTTTTTTATGCACTTTTTGAATGGCTTTAATTCAAGCTCATTTTTCAATATGTGTGCAAACGTACAATGAACGGTCACTGGAATAATTCTATCAGCTGTCGTCTGATGTATGCACTGAAAAAATATTTGCGTTATATTTTTACAAAATATTAAGGACAAATTTCTTAAAATACATTTTATAATCTTTGCTTCAAAAACAATTTTTATACCCACCACCATAGAATGGTGACGGCGGTATAATAAGTTTGTCATTCCGTTTGTAACACATCGAAATATCGATTTCCGACCATATAAAGTATATATTGATCAGGCAGAAATTCTAAGACGATATAACGATGTCCGTCTGTCCGTATGTCTGTCTGTCTGTCTGTCTGTCTGTTGTAATCACGCTACAGTCTTCAATAATGAAGCAATCGTGCTGAAATTTTGCACAAAATTTTGTCTGCAGGCAGGTCAAGTTCGAAGATGGGCTATATCGGTCCAGTTTTTGATATAGTCCCCATATAAACCGACCTCCCGATTTGGGGTCTTGGGCTTATAGAAATCGTAGTTTTTATCCAATTTGCCTGAAATTTGAAATCTAGAGGTATTTTATGACCATAAAGAGGTGTGCCAAAAATGGTGAGTATCGATCCATGTTTTGGTATAGCCCCCATATAGACCGATATACCGATTTTACTTCTCCTCCTTTTTATAGCCGAGTCCGAACGGCGTTCCACATTGCAGTGAAACCACTTAGAAAAGCTTTGAAACCCTCAGAAATGTCACCAGCATTACTGAGGTAGGATAATACACCGCTGAAAATCTTTTGGTGTTCGGTCGAAGCAGGAATCGAACCCACGACCTTGTGTATGCAAGGCGGGCATGCTAACCATTGCACCACGGTGGCTCCCATGCCTTTGGAAGAACTTCCAATTTTTTTTTGCTGGGGTCCAAATGTATGATTTAGTTTATAGTTAATTATTATTCGAGCTATTAATAAAAACAAGTAAGTAAAGTAGAAAGTCGGGCGGGGCCGACTATATCATACCCTAAACCACCATTACAGAATTAGTAATCATAAGCAATTGTGGGGTAACATATAGGTCTGGGAGATAAACCGCAGTTACATATTTAAGAAAATTAAGGGGTACATGTCTATGGCTGCTTTGTGTCAATCTAACTATAGCTCATAGTCAATGTTGCCAGGGAAAATGTTCGGTTTACCCTACAAGGACAAAAAAGTTTCCTACTCTCCTATACATTCCCAAACAATTTTCCCTACTATATTTTTCGTTAAATTTAAAAAAATTTACAAAACAAAAATGGTTCTAAGTACTTTATTATCTTAAAACATGAATATGCAATGTATATAACTTAGAATATAAATTTGTATTACCACCACGGTTGCCACAGTTGGTAGAATTCTACCCAAATTAGTAATCTTTTTTGTTAAATATCTATAAAAATAAAATTTTGGAAAAAGTTTCTATAAACAAATTTTTGTGAGAAATTTTTCTATAGAAATAAAATGTTGACAATAAATTCTATAGAAATAAAATTTTGAGAAAAAATTCCACAGAAATAAAATTTTGAGAAAATTTTTTATAGAAATAATATTTTGAAAAAAATTTCTATAGAAATACAATTTTGACAAAATGTTCTGTAGAAATAAAATGTTGACAAAAGTTTCTACAGGAATAAAGTTTACCACACATTGTTAGAGATCAAGCCTTGCCGGCTTCTAATTTCCTCCTCTAGAGCCACTAAAATTTAAAAATTATTACAAATTGTGTTGAGTGAAAATGTCCTACATTGTGGCCCTACGTCCCTACAAGACTCTAAATACTAGAAAAACCCTACATATAGGGAATTTCCCTACTTCTAGCAACACTGGCTGTGTTGATATTGCGCCTACGGAGTTAGTATGCCACTAATATTGAGCCCATTATTAAAGAAGAGAAAATCGTTAAATTAGTGTGGGTAATAAATACAAATTTGTAAAAATCGAGCAATATTCTTATGTAAGAGCTACAAGTACGTATAAGTACGGTCGGCTAGTACATCAAAATTTGAAATTTGAGTAACATTGGATAATAAATAAGAGTACTATGGCCAAATATGGGAAAATCGAGCGATGCATATATATGGAAGCTATATCTAAATCTGAACCAATTTGCATAATATTTTGCGGGTTTGATTAATACCACAAAAGGTTACCTTGTGCAAGATTTGAGTAAGATCAGTTAAGAAATGAGGCCTGTATGGTCAAACATAAGGTTATTAGGGGCGAATTTTTCAAAATCGGGTGATACATATATGGGAGCTATATCTACATCTGAACCGATTTCGATGAAATTTTGCACATATAGTTAGTACTATAGAGGACTGGATCTAGCCAACTTTTAGTAAGATCGGTTAATAAATAAGGGTTCTATGGCCAAATTTGGGAAAATCGGGCTATACATATATATGGGAGCTATATCTAAATCTGAACCGATTTCGATGATTTTTTGCACATATAGTTAGTGCTATAGAAGACTACATTTAGCCAAATTTGGGTAAGATCGGTTGATAAATAAGGGTTTTATGGCCAAATTTAGAAAAATCGGGCGGTACATATATATGGGAGCTATAGCTAAATCTGAACCGATTTCGATGATTTTTTGCACATATAGTTAGTGCTATAGAAGATTATATTTAGCCAACTTTGAGTAAGATCGGTTGATAAATAAAGGTTTTGTGGCCAAATTTGGGAAAATCGGGCGATATATATATGAGAGCTATATCTAAATCTGAACCGATTTGGATGAAATTTTGCAGACTTGAAGGGCGATGGAAAAGATTACGTTTTGCCAAATTTGGTGACGATCCGTTTGAAAAAACGCGCAACGTGATCCCATTTGTCGAAATCGGGCGATACATATATATGGGAGCTATATCTAAATTTGATCCGATTTGATCCAAATTCAATAGCGTTCGTCCTTGTGCCCAAAAAACTCCTTGTACCAAATTTCATCGAAATCGGTTAAAATTTGCGACCGGAATCCTGTGAACAACAACTACATGGACAGACGGACGGACGGACGTACGGACGGACGGACGTACGGACACCAAGCGCTAGATCGACTCAGGAGGTGATTCTGAGTCGATCGGTATATATTTTATGGGGTCTAAAATCAATATTTCTGGTAGGCACATTTTTTGGCCGATCAAACTTATTATACCCTGACCACTATGTGGTTTAGGGTATAAAAATAGAGTCTGTCGCTTTGTTGAAACTCAAACATCTATGGCAAGAGTAACCCTGTAAAGGCCATTAGTAAAACTAAGACAGCTGTGCAAGTAGAGCGTATCAAGGGTGTTGTTATCTATAAAGGGTGGTAGTGGCGGTAGGTTGGTCTAAAGATGACTGAGTCCATGGAGGATTTGTTGATTTTCTGGTGATATAGGGTTATTGCCAACGTATATAAGCCGCACTCCGCCCAATTTCATATCATATGACAAAGGTGAAAAAGTGACATTGTTGACGTTGCTTTTGTATTTCGGCGGTTACGTTTCTTCAAACCTATACTGGTGGGGGTAGACAACTCAAATTTATTTAAGCGCTGGCCTAAGAGAATAATACACAATGATTTTCGAAAACGGGTGTCGCAAACGTTGTTCTTTTCCCGGAAAATACTAAGTATAATAATAAGTAGTTGATGTGAAAAACTATTTACCAAGATCATTCTTCTAGCAATACACAATGCTAAAGACATACCATCCCTCATGGATTTGGTTAGGTTTCATAATTAAAAGATCATATGTATTACCACGTAACCCAGAAAAAGTCAACGGAAATTTCTATTTATACCCTAAACCACACCCTCAAAAAAAAAAAAATAGCTTCTCTAACATATGTTCCAAACATATTTTGCAGGAAACACATATATTATTGGATACTGCCGAAACATTAATATGTTTGTTTTATGTGAACATATTATATGTTTGGAAGCATTTTGAGCCCAAAAAGAGAAGCAAATTTCTCCAAGAGAAGCAAATTTCAACCAATTAAATTGGTGTTAGTATATGATCTTTAACAACCGTGCCAGAATTGGTCCATATCGGTCCATAATTATATATAGCCCCCATATAAAACATTATCCAGATTTGACCTCCGGAGCCTCTTGGAGGAGCAAAATTCATCCGATCCGGTTCAAATTAGGAACGTGGTGTTAGTATATGGTCGCTAACAACCATACCAAAATTGGTCCAATCACACAAAAATTGGTCCATATCGGTTCATAATCATGGTTGCCACTAGAGCCAAAAATAATCTACCAAAGTTTTATTTCTGTAGAAAATTTTGTCAAAATGTTATTTGTATAGAAAATTTTGTCAAAATTTTATTTCTAGAGAAAATTTTGTTAAAATTTTATTCGGTTCATAATAAAATTTTCATCATTGTCAAAATTTTATTTCTATAGACAATTTTGTCAAAATTTTATTTCTATAGAAAATTTTGTTCAAATTTTATTCGGTTCATAATCATGGTTGCCACTCGAGCCAAAAATAATCTACCAAGATTTTATTTCTATAGAAAATTTTGTCAAAAGTTTATTTCTATAGAAAATTTTGTTAAAATTTTATTTCTGTAGAAATTTTTGTCAAAATTTTCTTTCTATAGAAAATTGTGTCAAAATTTTTATTTCTATAGAAAATTTTGTGAAAATTTTATTTCTATAGAAAATTTTGTTAAAATTTTATTTCTGTAGAACATTTTGTCAAAATTTTATGTCTATTTTGTCAAACTGAATTATATACGTATTGGATCGATCTTTTTTGATTTAATATATACCACGTATGGACTTACGTACAATTTAGAAGATGGTGTTAGGAAGTTTGAAGATACCTTGCCATCGGCAAGCGTTACCGCAACTTAAGTAATTCGATTGTCGATGGCAGTGTTTAGAAGAAGTTTCTACGCAATCCATGATGGAGGGTACATAAGCTTCGGCCTGGCCGAACTTACGGCAGTATATACTTGTTTTTTTTTTTTTAATTTACACATTTTTATTTATATTTATACTATATTAAATTTTTTTAATGAAACTTCGAAAAACTCTAACAAAAGAAGAACGTGGAGTCGAGTATAAACATACATAAATAATTTTATAATATACACATAAATTTATTTTAAATGCTTTTAAAATTTGTTGTGTTTTGTACCTAATTTTATTTTTACCTTTAAGGCCGATATTAATTTGGCATTATCGCTCTAAAATGACCCTGGTTTGCCTTTAATAATTCATTTTAATGAAAATAAACTTTTTCAATTGTTTTACACCGAAAGAATTCTCTTCGTTAATTTTACGAAGAATTCTTCATTAACTATTCTTCCTGAATTCTTCATTAAAATAACGAAATTTTCATTCATTTTCGTAAATTTTACGAAGAACATTTTACGAATATACGAAACTTCTACGAAACATTCTACATTAACTTTTCTTCGTAAAAAGTTCGTACTTTTAACGAAACTTTCTTCATATTTCATGAATTTTGTGAAGAAGTTTTTACGAATATTTTACGAAACATTCTGCGTTAAAATTTCTTCATAAAAAGTACGAAACATTTTCTTTGAAATAACGAAGAAGTTTCATTGAAGTTGTAAAATTTCCGTTCGCGGCATTAAATTGTCTTTTATAATGTGCTTGAGTGTATTCCTTTATTCTATTTTTTATGCAAGTGTACGCTACTTCTCATTTGGGTGATAGCGCGCTATGAATAAAAGTGAAGCAATAAAACTAAAAATTATTCAAAAACTTAAGATGTAAAGTAGTGATGTCTTTTTTCACACTTGCAACTACAACCAAATGCATTTTCGACTATAAATTTTTTTTCTAAAAGTTCGAACATTTTTCAGAAAAAAGTACGAAAGTTTTTCATAAAAAGTGCGAACATTTTTCATAAAAACTACGAAAATTTTTCATAAAAAGTACGAAACATTTTCATAAAAAGAACGAAATTGTTTCATAAAAAGTACGAAGATTTTTCATAAAAAGTACGAATTTTTTTCTTACAAACTACGAAAATTTTGGAAGAACTTTTCTTCGTAAAAAGTACGAAATATTTCGTACTTTTAATGAAAAGTTTCTTTGGTTGTAAAACAATGACAAATTTCGTACTTTTAACGAAATTTTTCGTTCTTTTTACGAAGAAAATTCTTTCGGTGTAGCTGCGTAACTCGAACTTAGTGCCCGCTTTTATATTTGAAGGTGTCCGTAAACTTCTCTTGGACTACTTATTAATAAAGAGGAACTAAACTTTGCTTTAATACATTTTACTGTTTAATTTTTAACTGTTTCCTCCTTTTTTTATTTTACTGTCCCAACTCTAAAACAAGTAAGAAAAGTCTAAAGTCGGGTGGGGCCGACTATATTATACCCTGCACCACTTTGTAGATCTAAATTTTTGATACCATACCACATCCGTCAATTGTGTTGGTTGCTATATATAAAAGGTTTGTCCCAAATATATACATTTTAATATCTCTCGATCTGGACAGAATTTGATAGACTTCTACAAAATCTATAGACTCAAAATTTAAGTCAGCTAATGTACTAGGGTGGAAAACATTGTTAGTAAAAAATATGGGAAACATTTAAATCTGAAGCAATTTTAAGGAAACTTCGCAAGTTTATTTATGATTTATCACTCGATATATATGTATTAGAAGTTTAGGAAAATTAGAGTCATTTTTACAACTTTTCGACTAAGCAGTGGCGATTTTACAAGGAAAATGTTGGTATTTTGACCATTTTTTTCGAAATCAGAAAAACAAATATATGGGAGCTATATCTAAATCTGTACCGATTTCAACCAAATTTGGCACGCGTAGCTACAATGCTATTTCTACTCCCTGTGCAAAATTTCAACTAAATCGGAGCAAAAATTGGCCTCTGTGGTCATATGAGTGTAAATCGGGCGAAAGCTATATATGGGAGCTATATCTAAATCTGAACCGATTTCAACTAAATTTGGCACAATTAACCATACCACAAAACGTACTCGTTGTGCAAAATTTGAAGCAAATCAATTTAATTCTAAGCCGATCGGTATATTAAAAGATGGGTCTATGACAATTATTTCTTGGCGTTACATACAAATGCACAAACTTATTATACCCTGTACCACAGTAGTGGTGAAGGGTATAAAGAGTATAGTGCCATTTCGTTATTTTTATGAAGGTCCCTTTGGAATTTTTGTATATTTTCCATCGTTTTTCTTAATGTTAATTTCCTTTGCTTGAATATTTTGACTTATTCCTCGTATGTTCCGATTTCTTTTAACGAACCAAAAAATTGTGCCCATAATGCCATAATGCCAAAATGATAAACAAAACACATGTCCACACATACATAAAATGCTGCTCTCAAGGCGAAAACACGTGCTGTTTTTATACCCTGCTCCACACTGTGGAACAGGGTATTATAAGTTAGTGCATATGTTTGCAACACCCAGAAGGAGACGAGATAGACACATGGTGTCTTTGGCAAAAATGCTAAGGGTGGGCTCCTGAGTCGATATAGCGATATCCGTCTGTCCGTGATCACATTTTCTAATCAAAGTCTAGGTCGCAGTTTTAGTCCAATCGACTTCAAATTTGGCACAAGTATGTGTTTTGGCTCAGAATAGATTTAGATATAGCTCCCATATATATATTTCGCCCGATATGGACTTATATGGCCCCAGAAGCCAGAGTTTTACCCCAATTTGGTTGAAATTTTGCACATGGAGTAGAATTAGTATTGTAGCTATGCGTGCCAAATTTTGTTGAAATCGGTTCCGATTTAGATATAGATCCCATATATAGCTTTCGCCCGATTTACACTCATATGACCACAGAGGCTAATTTTTTGCTCCGATTTAGTTGAAATTTTGCACAGGGAGTAGAATTAGCATTGTAGCTATGCGTGCAATTTTGGTTGAAATCGGTTCAGATTTAGATATATCTCCCATATATAGCTTTCGCCAGATTTACACTCATATGACCACAGAGACCAATTTTTAACTCCGATTTAGTTGAAATTTTGCACAGGGAGTAGAATTAGCATTGTTGCTATGCGTGCCAAATTTGGTTGAAATCGGTTCAGATTTAGATATAGCTCCCATATATATGTTTTTCTGATTTCGACAAAAATGGTCAAAATACCAACATTTTCCTTATGAAATCGACACTGCTTAGTCGAAAAGTTGTAAAAATGACTCTAATTTTCCTAAACTTCTAATACATATATATCGAGCGATAAATCATAAATAAACTTTTTTGAGGTTTCCTTAAAATTGCTTCAGATTTAAACGTTTCCCATATTTTTTTACTAACATTGTGTTCCACGCTAGTGCATTAGCCGACTTCAATTTTGAGTCTATAGATTTTGTAGAAGTCTATCAAATTCTTCCAGATCGAGTGATATTTAAATGTATGTGTTTGGGACAAACCTTTATATATAGCCCCCAACACATTTGACGGATGTGATATGGTATCGAAAATTTAGATCTACAAAGTGGTGCAGGGTATAATATAGTCGGCACCGCCCGACTTTAGACTTTCCTTACTTGTTTTTTTCTTCAAATGTCTATTCTCTTAGTTCTGAATGTTTATTCTCTTTACCCGAATACTCATGCTAATATTCTAATTAAATAATATTTAGACTTAAGCATATCAAATTTTTGACCTTATCATAAAACAGTTTCCCGAAACAACATACAAGCGATTTCACAGAAATTGCTCTTTTCATTTTCTCGCTGTGTTATGTTGATATCTTTCGTCAACCCTCCCGGTTTCCATCTCGGTATCTTTCTCTATACTCCCTCTCTGTCGCTCTCTGAATAAAATGTCTCAACATATATATGTTTATTCGTAATTTGTAAATTTACACATGTTTACATTCACACATATTATTTTTATGAAACATTCTTGTCCCAAATATAATATATTCTAACATATTAACATATGTGTCCCAAACATTTAGTGTTAGTTTAGAAACATTACATGTTTGCTCTTAAATATATTGTGTTTAAAAATTCTGCCCGAAACACATTTTGTTTATATGGGAACATATGAAAAACATATTTTTCTAACAGTGCACATAGTGATCAGGATATAATAACCTTGATCTGCCAAAAATGTGCCTTTCAAAGAAATCAAATCAGATTTTGAATATATATATTTTCCAAAATATACCATACTAGCTTTATTTATTAACTGATCTTTCTCAAAACCTAAAACAAATTAGTCATCTTAAACCTGCAAAATATTATTCAAACCGGTTCAGATTTAGAAATAGGTCCCACATATATAGGTATCGCCCGACTTTCCAAAATTTGGCCATAATACACTTATTTATTAGCCAATGTTATTCATATTTAGATGTATTAGCCGATGTTACCCTCTTTTTATACCCTCCACCATATGTGTATTGGACTCAGGCCCTACACTCAAAAAAAAAGTTTACTTGGATCCAAAGATTTTGAAATTACCTTAATGATTTTGGCATTGATTCCGAGCCAAATCCGATTCTTCAAAATAAAGACATTTTTCAGCGACTTATCTGGTTTTAAATCTAGCATAAATAAAATTAAAATTAGGTTACAGATCTCATTTATCGAATTTTCGTTCTCTTTTCGCGCCATTTTAATGAAGCTTGTCACGGTCAAATAAATTTCAGTTAAAAAAACAATCCAAATTATAACGGAAAGTTTTCTTAATTCCAAAAAAAAAAACTTTAAGCCAAAGATATTTAATCCTCAAAATAATTCTTAGCCTATATTTGATGCATTTTTATCTTGAATATGAAGATTCAATATTTCTGTTAATTTAAAGACGATTTATTTAAATCAAAAATGTGTTTCTTTACTTTAATGAAAATTTACCATAATCCAGAGACATGCGATTTTAACGGAGGGACGAAAACTTCCAAATTTTTGTAATAAATTTAATAAAACAAGTAAGGAAAGTCTAAAGTCGGGCGGGGCCGACTATATTATACCCTGCACCACTTTGTAAAGTGGTGCAGTCAAATGTGTTGGGGGCTATATATAAAGGTTTGTCCCAAATACATGCATTTAAATATAACTCGATCTGGACAGAATTTGATAGACTTCTACAAAATCTATAGACTCAAAATTTAAGTCGGGAAAAATATGGGAAACGTTTAAATCTGAAGCAATTTTAAGGAAATTTCGAAAAGTTTATTTATGATTTATCGCTCGATATATACACTGTTAGAAAAATATGTTTTTCATATGTTTCGGTATAAACAAAATGTGTTTCGGGCACAATTTTTAAACACAATATATTTAAGTGCAAACATGTAATGTTCTCAAACTAACACTAAATGTTTGGTACATCTATGTTAATATGTTAGAATATATTATGTTTGGGGCATGAATGTTTCATAAAAATTATATGTGTGAATGTAAACATATATAAATTTACAAATTTCGACTAAACATACATATGTTGTGATATTTTATTCAAAGCGACAGAGAGAGTATAGAGAAAGAAATAGAGATGGAAACCGGGAGAGTTGACAAAAGATATCAACATAACACAGCAAAAGAATCAAAAGAGAACAATTTCTATGAAACCGCTTATATGTTGTTTCGGAAAACTGGTTTATGATAACGCCAAAAATTTGATATGCTTAAGTCTAAATATTATTTAATTTGAATAATGGGAATAGACATTCGGAACCAAGAGAATAGACATTAAAAAAAACAGCATGTGTTTTCGCCGTGAGAGCAGCATTTTATGTATGTGTGGACATGTGTTTTGTTTATCATTTTGGCATTATGGGCACAATTTTTTTCTTGGTTCGTTAAAAGGAATCAGGGGTCTTCATAAAAATAACGAAAGGGCACTATACTCTTTTTACACTTGGAACAGTAAAATGAAATAAGGAGGAAATAGTGAAAAATTACACAGTAAAATGTATAAAAACAAAGTTTAGTTCCTCTTTATTAATAAGTAGTCCACGAGGAGTTGACGGACACCTTCAAATATAAAAGCGAGCATTAAGTTCGAGTTTTGCAGCTAAAACAATTTAAAAAGTTTATTTTCTTTAAAATGAATTATTAAAGAAAAATAAAAGGCATTTTAGAGCGATGGTGTTAAATGCTAGTAAAAAAAACTGTTCACGCCTAAATAAATTTATGATTATATTATAAAATTATATATGTATGTTTATACTCGACTCCACATTCTTCTTTTGTTAGAGTTTTTGAATTCCTTCCAAATTTTAAAGTTTTGTACCAAAAACAGGTTTTTGTTACAAAATTGTTATTTTGCAATAAAAAAATAATATGTTATCCAAAAATTAGTCAATTTCGTTTATATCAAGCACTGTTACTGACTATAAATCTTTAATAACCCACATTTCGAAGTTTCATTATAAAAATTTAATATAGTATAAATATAAATGTGTAAATTAAAAAAAAAACAATTGGTGTTTGGTCGGAGCAGGGATTGACCCTTTGCATGTACGGCAGACATGCTAACCACTGCTCCACGTTGCCAACACATGTATGTTTCTGTTAAATAATGTTATGTTTGCATGGGCTCGTGGGCGCTGCAAACTATGCTATATAAATGTAACTTATAACGATAATTGTCTTCTGGTGACTATAACAGCTACGTAGCTCAGTGGTAGTGTGTTGGCTTACAAACTGTATGGTCCTCGGTTCGATTTTCCGTCCAGGTGAAACAACATTATTTGTATTACAGAAAAAGGTGCCAAGAACTAAAAAATTTCGTGGAAGTGAAAATTATGTTAGGGAATGAGCACAATCTTCTTTGGGGAAAATTCTTCCAAGCATACAATATTTTTGGGCTCAAAATGCTTCCTAACATATAATATTTTCTCATATAACAAACATATTAATGTTTCGGCAGTATCCAATAATATATGTGCTTCCTGCAAAATATGTTTGGAACATATGTTAGAGAGGCGATTTTTTTTGAGGGTGTATGTATTAGAAGTTTAGGAAAATTAGAGTCATTTTTACAACTTCTCGACTAAGCAGTGGCGATTTAACAAGGAAAATGTTGGTATTTTGACCATTTTTGTCGAAATCAGAAAAACATATATACATATCTAAATCTGAACCGATTTCAATCAAATTTGGCACACAAGACTATACTACCAATTGTACTCCTTGTGCAAAACTTCAAGCTTATCAGGATGAAA
This sequence comes from Haematobia irritans, assembly GCF_050003625.1. Classification (NCBI taxonomy): domain Eukaryota; kingdom Metazoa; phylum Arthropoda; class Insecta; order Diptera; family Muscidae; genus Haematobia; species Haematobia irritans. The sequence continues at coordinate 52,128,505 of NC_134400.1, read as the reverse complement.
CTCTGGCTTCTGGGTCCATATAAGTGCATATCGGGCGAAAGATATATATAGGAGCTATATCTAAATCTGAACCGATTTCAACCAACTTTGGCACGTATAGCAACAATGCTAATTCTACTCCCTGTGCAAAATTTCAACTAAATCGGACTTAAAAATTGGCCTCTGTGGTCATATGAATGTAAATCGGGCGAAAGCTATATATGAGAGATATATCTAAATCTGAACCGATTTCAACCAAATTTGGCACGCATAGCTACAATGCTAATTCTACACCCTGTGCAAAATTTCAACTAAATCGGAGCAAAATATTGGCTTCTGTGGTCATATGAGTGTAAATCGGGCGAAAGCTATATATGGGAGCTATATCTAAATCTGAACCGATTTCAACCAAATTTGGCACGCATAGCTACAATGCTAATTCTGCTCCCTGTGCAAAATTTCAACTAAATCGGAGCAAAAAATTAGCCTCTGTGGTCATATGAGTGTAACAAAGAAATGTTGTTAACAAGGAAAATGTTGGTATTTTGACCATTTTTGTCGAAATCAGAAAAACATATATACATATCTAAATCTGAACCGATTTCAATCAAATTTGGCACACATGACTATATTACTAATTGTACTCCTAGTGCAAAATTTCTACCAAATTGGGCCAAAACTCTGGCTTCTGGGGCCATATAAGTTCATATCGGGCGAAAAATATATATGAAAGCTATATCTAAATCTGAACCGATTTCAATCAAATTTGGCACACAAGACTTTACTACCAATTGTACTCCTTGTGCAAAACTTCAAGCTTATCAGGATGAAACTCTGGCTTCTGGGTCCATATAAGTGCATATCGGGCGAAAGATATATATAGGAGCTATATCTAAATCTGAACCGATTTCAACCAACTTTGGCACGTATAGCAACAATGCTAATTCTACTCCCTGTGCAAAATTTCAACTAAATCGGACTTAAAAATTGGCCTCTGTGGTCATATGAATGTAAATCGGGCGAAAGCTATATATGAGAGATATATCTAAATCTGAACCGATTTCAACCAAATTTGGCACGCATAGCTACAATGCTAATTCTACTCCCTGTGCAAAATTTCAACTAAATCGGAGCAAAAAATTAGCCTCTGTGGTCATATGAGTGTAAATCGGGCGAAAGCTATATATGGGATCTATATCTAAATCGGAACCGATTTCAATAAAATATGGCACACTTGAATATAGTACTAATTGTTCTTCTTGTGCAAAATTTTAAGCAAATTAGGGTAAAACTCTGGCTTCCGGGGCCATATAAGTCCATATCGGGCGAAAGATATATATGGGAGCTATATCTAAATCTGAACCGATTTCTTCCAAAATCAATAGGGATCTATTCAGAGCCAAAACACATACTTGTGCCAAATTTGAAGTCGATTGGACTAAAACTTCGACCTCGACTTTGATTACAAAAATGTGTTCACGGACAGACGGACATCGCTATATGGACTCAAGAGCCCACCCTGAGCATATTTGCCAAAGACACCATGTGTCTATCTCGTTTCCTTCTGGGTGTTGCAAACATATGCCCTAACTTATAATACCCTGTTCCACAGTGTGGAAATCACGCTAATTTACGAACGAAACAAGCTATCGACTTGAAACTTGGCACAAATTGTTGCTATTAATGATGGTCGGATGGTATTGCAAATGGGCCATATCGGACCGATTTACGTATAGCCCTCATAAAAACCGACACTCAGATTTGGCTTGCGGAGCCTCTTGGAGGAGCAAACTTAATCCGATCCAGTTGAAACTTGGTACATGGTGTTAGTATATGGTCTCCAACAACCATGCAAAAATTGGTCAACATCGGTCCATAATTATATGTAGCCCCCATATAAACCGAGCCCCAGATTTGACCTCCGGAGCCTCATGGAAGAGCAAAATTCATCCGATTCGGTTGAAATTTGGTACGTGGTGTTAGCATATGGTCTCTAACAACCATGCAGAAATTGGTCGATATCGGTCCATAATTATATGTAGCCCCCATATAAACCGATCCCCAGATTTGACCTCCGGAGCCCCTTGGAAGAGCAAAATTCACCCGATCCGGTTGAAATTTGGTACGTTGTGTTAGTATATGGTATTTAACAACCATGCAAAAATTGGTCCATACCGGTCTTAATTATATAACCCCAATTTAAACCGATCCCCAGATTTGACCTCCGAAGCTCATCCGATTCGGTTGAAATTTGGTACGTGGTGAAATTTGGTACATTGCGCTAGTATATGGCCGCTAACAACCATGCCAAAATTGGTCCATATCGGTCTATAGTTATACGTAGCCGATCCCTAAAAATAATCTACCAAAATTTTATTTCTATTGAAAATTTTGTCAAAATTTTATTTCTATAGAAAATTTTGTCAAAATTTTATTTCTATAGAAAATTTTGTCAAAATTTTATTTCTATAGAAAATTTTATCAAAATTTTATTTCTATAGAAAATTTTGTCAACATTTTATTTCGATAGAAAATTTTGTCAAAATTTTATATCTATAGAAAAATTTGTCAAAATTATATTTTAATTTTTTCAAACTGAATTATATACACTGAAAAAAATATTGTCGTGAGGTCAAAGATTTCATGTCTTTAAAATACGAATACAAATTTTGCTTAGCATAGAAGACGCATTTCTCTAATATAAAGTTTATTTTCTTGTCCAAAAGTCGATAAACTTTTCAATGAAGTCGTATTGTCCTTATAATTAAGTGATTTCACTTAAAAATGGGTATCTTAACATGAAAGAAAAAATTTATAAGGCTAAGGTCAACTTGGCTTTAATAATTCAGAAAAATTCTTTAAATTTAATGAAATTGTCTTCAAATTTGTTGTCTTTTTGCATCTTGACTACAAAGCAAAAAATCGTTCAAATATAGGACATGTTTTTCAAAACTTTATTTTAAAGAAGTTTTTTACTTCAAACATAGCATAATTTCTACTGGAAGTCGAGTCCTAATTTGGAAAAAAAATTGGCGTTAACTCGTTTTTAAAGGACTTTGATAGCATATAAAGCAAAAAAGCTGAGAAAGCGAGAAATTAAAATTTGCGTCCTAGAAGCAAGTACACAAAACCAAAATTTAAAAGAGAATTGTGTCTTTAAAGTATCCTTACTTGTATTCTCCGCTTCTTTGGCTCGGAATCAATACCAAATTTTTTAAAGTAAAGACAAAATCTTTGGAACCGAGTATACTTTTTTTCAGTGTACGTATTTTTTTGTTTAATATATACCCCGTATGGACTAACTTACAATTGAGAAGACGGTGTTAAGAACGTTTAAGATACCTTGCCATCGGGAAGTGTTACCGGCTGTTGAAATAGTGGACATCCGTCCTTTGACAAGCCCATATTAAATTCATCGCTTGTGCGACAATTTTGCAACACTTCCGGATCCAAAAAAAAAACATTTTTGCGAATATTTTTTTGCAGGGATACAATATGGTCGTAATTCCTCCTGGGAGGTATACACAATTTCTAGCAGTTTTGTGGACCTGGCCTTTAATGTACAGACATTTTTTCGTATCTATCTAAATGCGAGTATACTATGCCATCACAAGTATTCTGCGTCCACATGAGTTTTCTGGCTGCTAACCCTGTGTTTTCATTTCTCATTGCCAGTTTTGTTTGTCTTGTGAGTAAAACGTAAACAAGCCAAGTACTACGAGTACATGAAATTGCTAAGCTTTTTCACCCTGTCATAATTTCAGTGTGCTATCTTAGTGCTGTTACTGATTTTAGTTCGTTCAACACAGCTGTGTTTATAGTTCACGGGAAGAACAACAAAAATAACAACAACAAACATTATGCCGCCGCCATTGTCGACCATTGCTTCCCGGTGGCTGGTTGCTGGTGACTACATGTCTAAAAGCATTCGATTCTCCCATGGCCAGTTCTTAAGGGGGGGGCGGTGAAGGCGGAGGGAGGTAGGGGTGTTTGTCCTAGTGTTTGGCATCCCATTGTTATTGTAAAGAATATATAAAATATTCATATGATAAATATAATGCATATATATGGTATATATTTGTCTTTACTATAAAGAAATGAAGATAATGAAAAAAAAAAAAACAAATTATAATAATAATGCATGACTTAATTTAAATGGTGTCTTGCTTACTTCTCCCACTTAAGAATAGAGTTTTATGAATAATTTTCTAAAAATATATATCACTTGAATGTACAGGTGTGAATTAATTCACATAATCATTGTATTCTGCAATATGAAGTTGATATTGGTCTTTAACGACCTACAAAAGTGCTAAACGCTATTCATATACGCTATTCTCTCCATATGGGTCATGTTTGCTTTGACAATAGGAAATCTGAAAGTAGATTTACTGGGGTAATGAGGTTATGGGGTGGTGAACAATAACATATTGACAGCCGTATAACACAGTAGTGACACATTTACAAATGTTTTCCTGTGTTTCCTTAGGTGCTATTAAAGGCTATACGACAGGGCCTCAATGTTTAAACTGTGAAAAAAAACACTAATTTTGGTAATTAGCATCAAAATAAACACGACTCTTTCAATATATTTGGATCTATAGAAATAGAATTTTGACAAAACTTTCATTAGAAATAAAATTCTGACAAAATTTTCTGTAGAAAGAAAGTTTTGAAATAATTTTCTACAGAAATAAAATTTTCACATCATTTTCTACAGAAATAAAATTTTGACAAAATTTTCTATCGAAGTAAAATTTTGAAAAAAAAAAATCCGAATACACTTCCAAAACAAATACAAAATAAAATTTTGACAAAATTTTCTATAGAAGTAATATTTTGAAAAAGTTTTTTATAAATATAGAATTTTGTCAACATTTTCTATAGAAATAGAATTTTGACAAAATTTTCTATAGAAATAAAATTCTGACAAAATTTTCTGTAGAAAGAAAATTTTGACATAATTTTCTACAGAAAAGCGTTTCCCATACTTTTCTACGGAAGTAGAATTTTGACAAAAATTTCTATAAAATTTTGATAATATTTTCTATAGAAATAAAATTTGGACAAATTTTCTATAGAAGTAAAGTTTTGACAAAAAATTTTATAGAAATAGAATTTTGACAAAATTTTCCATAGAAATAAATATTTGACAAAATTTTCTGTAGAAATAAAATTTTCACATAATTCTTTATAGAAATTAAATTTTCACATAATTTTCTATAGAAATAAAATGTTGACAAATTTTTTTTTATAGAAATAGAATTTTGTTGTTGTTTTTGATTTCAGCTTAAAACCATGCATTGACTAAACTACAAGTGTAGCTTAACCAACAGAGTGTTTGTCAAATTTATTTGGACAAAGCCCTACACGCAAAAAAATAATTCTTTCCTCCCAAACGCAATTTTAGACAAACAAAGTTCGTTTCTCATTTCCTTTTCGCTGTAAGGAAGTTTATTTGGAAGAAAAGTATATACTTTTTGTGATAAACGTTTATTCTTTTCCAGGATGTAAAATCAATTTCATAAAGACTAACTCAAAAAAAAAACATTGTTTTCTTGCTAATTGCATTTTCCCTCACATCTTTCTCACATCCACGAGGTTTTTTAGTTCTTAACACCTTTTCCTGTAATACCAACAATGTAGAAGAAATTATACGATTTTATAAATTTTTAATTTTTTTTACCTTTCGCCTGGACGGAGAATCGAACCGCGGACCATGCACTTTGTAAGCCAACACACTAACCACTGAGCTATGTACCTGTTATGGTCATCAATAGATAATTATCCATATAAGTTATATTTATATAGCATAGCTTGTGGCGCCCACGAAACGAATAAACAAAGTTTATTTAACAGAAACAAACACTTAGTTTGGCACCGTGGAGCAGTGGTTGCTACGTCTGACTTGCATGCCAAGGGTCGTGGGTTCGATCCCTGCTTCGACCAAAGTTTTTTTTGTTTACATATATTCCAGATATGTTCGGAAGATTCCGAAAAAATGTTCAACATTACATTGTACTATATTAAATTTTGAACCGTAAAATGTGTTTTATTAAAGACCTAAGGTCAGAAAAGAGCAGTGTTTGATATAAACGAAGTGGGCTGTGTTGTTGTTTCAAAAATAACTTTTTTTATTGAAAAAATAAAAATTTTGTAACAAACGAATTTTTTTGGTGATAAAAGTTTAAAATTTTCGAAGCAATTCAAAAAACTGTAACAAAAGAAAAACGTTTTCGGTACACGTTTTCCAAACGTTTTTTTTTCTTTGCGTGTATACACTCAAAAAAAAGTTTACTTGGATCCAAAGATTTTGACCTTCCTTTAAGGATTTTGGTATTGATTCCGAGCCAAAGATGCGGCTTCTTTAAAATAAAGACATTTTTAAGGACCTCCCTGACTTTAAATCTAGGATCAATAACATTAAAATTGGATACAGATCTCATTCATCGAATTTTTATTCTCTGTTTGCGATATATTAATAAAGGTATTCATGTACAAATTCCAGTTTCAAAATCCAAACAACAGGGATGCTTACACTGAAAAAAAAGCATACTCGGTTCCAAAGATTTTGTCTTTACTTTAAAAAATTTGGTATTGATTCCGAGCCAAAGAAGCGGAGAATACAAGTAAGGATACTTTTAAGACACAATTCTCTTTTAAATTTAGGTTTTGTGTACTTGCTTCTAGGAAGCAAATTTTAATTTTTCGCTTTCTCAGCTTTTTTTTTCATATGCTATCAAAGTTCTTTAAAAACGAGTTAACGGCAACTTTTTTTTTCAAATTGGGACTCGACTTCCAGTAGAAATTATGCTATGTTTGAAGTAAAAAACTTCTTTAAATTAAAGTTTTGAAAAACATGTCCTATATTTGAACGATTTTTTGCTTTGTAGTCAAGATGCAAAAAGACAACAAATTTAAAGACAATTTCGTTAAATTTAAAAATTTTTTCTGAATTTTTAAAGTCAAGTTGACCTTAGCCTATAATTTTTTTCTTTCATGTTAAGATACCCATTTTTAAGTCAAATCACTTAATTATAATGACAATACGACTTCATTGAAAAGTTTATCGACTTTTGGACAAGGAAAATAACTTTATTTTAGAGAAATGCGTCTTCTATGCTAAGCAAAATTTGTATTCGTATTTTAAAGACATGAAATCTTTGACCTCACGACAATATTTTTTTCAGTGTACTGTCCCCAATCCTCTTTTCGTTGTACATCAACGACCTCGAAGAACACATACAAGGTGGTATTAATGTACATGACTCAAATATTCGACTACTTCTCTACGCCGATGATATTGTAATACTGGCAGAAGACCCTGATACGATGCGGTTTATAATATCAAGACTAGAAAGTTATTGTGATATGTAGAATTTACATGTTAATATGGACAAGTCAGAAATAATGGTATTCCGTAAAGGCGGACGACTGAGTAGGAAGGATGTTTGGTATTATAAAGGGAAAACGATCAAATTAACAAACGAATACAAATATCTTGGCGTTACCATCACTCCCAAAATGTCATTTGGAAAACATGTAATAAAAAAGACGATCCAATCGAAAAAAGCACTAAACAGTACGTGGGCTAACCTAGTTGGCAATAAGGAAATTAGTATTCGCAAAAAATGGAATGTGTATCAAGCAGTCTGCCGGGCAATACAGTCTTACGCTGCCCAGGTTTGGTGATTTTCCCCTTTTGAAGAAGTGGACAATCTGGAGCGTTACTTCTTGAAAAAAATCCTTAAATTACCAAGCTTTACACCAAATTATGTGTTTATGCTAGAAACTGGTCTAGAGAACAGTCACCTTTATACTTTAGGTCTTCACTTGGAATATATTAAAAAAATCATGTTTGAATATAACGACCAACGTATGCCAAAAATTCGAATCTCAAAACAATTACCCACAATCTAAATTTATCGTGACAGGCAGAAAATAGAAATGAATGGGAGCTGTTTAATGAAGAAGTTTTAAGATGCAAAACAATAGAAGTCTTCCAATATTATCTTGACCGCAAATCGCAAAGTATTTCCAGGATTTACAAATATTTAAATAGTGCAAGAGGAAAATATTACTTTACTGATTTCACCAAAATAAATGAAATAAGCTTAATATTTAGGGCACGATATGACTTACTAAATCTGAATTCATGCAAATTTAATGCCGAGGAAAATGAGAAATTGTGCACGCTGTGTAACCAGAACCAGAGCGAAACGTTGTTTCATTTCCTTGGATCTTGCCCCGCTCTACGAGAGTTTAGGATTCGTTGCTTCCAAAAGGAGTACTTATCACAAAGAGAAATTATAGATATATTGGATGGCGTAGCTGAAGGTTATTGGTCTAAATTAATTGCTTTTTTGGATCCAGCCTTAAAATACCGACAATTCCTTGTAAGCGAGTACAACTAGAGTATCCTTATATACAAACTTATTATGACAAACGTTTGTTTAACAAACCATTGTCATCACTTGATATCTCAACAACATGTGACAACTTTTCCTAAATGTTTTCTCCATAAGGAGTTAGCATAAAGGGCCCAAAATTGAGTTATATCTCCCAGCCAGATCTACACTAAAGGCTGTGGAAAGGTCCATTCGCCCGAACCGAAACATGTACAGTCCAGGCGGGTATAGATTTGTATCTGGCGTTTTCTTTTCAATGGCTCTATTAACCATGTTCTTTAATCTATATCTGTCCATAAAGCTCGAAAAATAATTGTATACTTAGATATAATGCATTTGGGCGTCAATTGCCTGTTTCGGTATCTGGCTAACATGAAACTATTTTCTTAAAGCTAAAAAAAAACTTTAAACCAAAGAATCATATCCTTAAAATAAGTCTTACCCTATATTTGAAGCGTTTTTATCTTAAATTTAAAAATTCAATATGTCAATTGAGTTAACCCTTTACGACCTATAGCCGATCCACGTGATAGATTTTCCTAAATATTTGAATTCTGTTATTTATGTGTACATAGAACATTTTTAATTATTAAGTTTGTTCAGTTTGATCCTGTATCCAGTTTTTTTTCAGGATACGCTCAATTGTTGCAGTCCGTTAAATTCCGGTAAAAGGCCGGACGCAAAAATATCAAAAAACACAAAATAATCACGAAGTTACTGTTTGCATACAATATATATATGTTTTCTTATTGAAAACACTTGTTTGATGAAATATTCCACAATTTAAATAATTTTAATTTATTTGCAAACTTACCTCTTCCACTCATTTTTACAAATGCGCAAAGTGCACTGCTGAAACTATAAAATTAATATGAAAAACAAATATTTATAACGGTTCTTCACATTTTTAGACAAAGAGAGAGCATACACAATTATTTTGTTTTGCCGCTCTTATCGCAGTACGTCATATATTAAAGAAATTATAGAGACTTAAACTTACCCGCACAATTGTGCGTACACGGTCGGAAAGGGTTAAAGACGATTTCTTTAAATTAAAAATGTTTTTCTTTATTTTAAGGAACATTTGCCTTACTTCAAAGATCTACAACTTCAACAGAGGGACGCAAAATTTCAAGATTTGTGTCCCAAATTTAATGACAAAAATTTTTGAAGCAAGGATTATAAACTTTCTTTTAATTAAAATGTCATTATTTTAAAGAATTTTGTCCTTAGCATTGCGTAAATTTCGAGTCCTAAAATTTAAGTTGCATAATCGTCCATATTAGGTCAATATTTTTTTCAGTGTAGACTACATTTTCTATAGAAATAGAACATTGACAAAATTTTCTATAGAAATAAATATATGACGAAATTTTCTGTAGAAACAAAATTTTGACATCATTTTCTATAGAAATAAAATTTTCACATAATTTTCTAAAGAAAAAAATGTTGACAAAATTTTCTATAGAAATAAAATGTTGACAACATTTTCTATAGAAATGAAATTTTAACAAAATTTTCTATAAAAATGAAAGACAATATTTTCTATAGAAATAAAGTTTTGAGAAAATTTTCTATAGAAATAAAAGTTGGAAAAAAATTTTCTATAGAAATAAAATTTTAACTAAATTTTCAATAGCAATAAAATTTTGACAAATAATTTCGACAAACACACTTTTGCTCTATTTGTTAAGCTAAAAACATAGGTTAGGTTAAAGTAGCAGCCCGATTTAGTTCCAGGCTCACTTAGGCTATTTAGTCCATTGTGATACCACATTAACTAAAAGTACCTATTACATATGGGCACTTCTAATTTTAACCGCTCCATTATTTTCTTCTGTTGAACCAACCAGATTGTTCCAACAACATTAGCAGACTGCTTAAGTTAACGTTTTCCAGTTCCCCCAAGTAATCTAAAGCAATATTCTTACGCCTCACACAAAATGCAGGACACTCACACAAAAGGTGTTTAATTGATTCCTTTTCCTCCGCATCATGACAGCTAATACAATAGTCATTATACTTCGCGCCAATAGTTTTTGCAAAATCGCCTATCAGGCAGCGACCCGTTATAGCAGATATCAGGAGAGATATCTGACGTCTTGAGAACACTGGCATATCTAGTGTGCGTTTTAAGTTTAAATGGGGCCATATTTGCTTGGCCATCATAACAGCCTTCTCACGCAGCATGAGCTTGCAGGTAGCCAGGGGCATACCAACAGATTCTAGTTCCCCTGGAATATGTAAGGTAGTCCCTAGCCTTGCCAACTCATCCGCTTCGCAGTTCCCCGGTATGTTCCTATGGCCAGGCACCCATATTAGGTGAATATTGTACTGCTCAGCCATCTCATTGAGAGATTTGCGGCAATCGATGGCCGTTTTCGAGTTGAGGAACACAGAGTCCAAGGATTTTATTGCAGGTTGACTGTCTGAGTATATATTAATGCCCACATTTTTTAACATTACTTCTCAGCCAATTCGGCACCTCTCTTATTGCTTATATTTCAGCCTGAAAAACACTACAGTGATTAGGTAATCTTTTCGCTATTCGAAGTTCCAGATCATTAGAATATACTCCGAACCCCAATTGTCCATCCTATTTGGAGCTATCAGTGTAGAAATCTATATATTCTTTATTCCCCGGGGTCTGTGTGCACCACGCCTCACTGTTGGGGATTAGAGTCTCAAACTTTTTGTCGAAAAGTGGACTCTCCAAAATGTAATCCACTACGTTAGGCACATCTGGCATTATTTTGAGGACCGAACTGTGACCGTAACCTTTTTCCGACCACAGCGATAGCTCGCGCAACCGCACAGCCGTTGTTGCAGCTGACTGTTTGGCCAAAATGTCTAAAGGCAATAGATGCAGCATGACATTAAGGGAATTTGTTCCTGTCTTGAAATACACAAACACGCCATACGCTGAACTTTATCTAAACAAGTCGCTTTCTGAAGTGCCGGCCACCAGACTACAACACCATATAGCATTATAGGTCTGACCACTGCCGTGTATAGCCAATGCGCAATTTTTGGTTTTAGTCCCCACTTTTTTCCTATTGCCTTTTTGCACGAGTACAAAGCTACCGTTGGTTTTCTCGCCCTTTCTTCAATATTAAGCTTAAAGTTCAGCTTCCTGTCCAAAATAACGCCAAGGTATTTTGCACACTCACCAAAGGGAATTTCAATACCCCCTAAGGAAATGGGCCTGGAAGTTTTGCGATCTTTGCAGTACATGACTAATTCTGTCTTTGCAGGATTTACCCCAAGACCATTGTCTTTCGCCCATTTCTCAGCCATCCGAATAATATCTCTGATTGTGGATTGGAATTTTCCCCTGACTGCCAGAGCCACATCATCTGCGTATGCCACCACTTTTATCCTTTCCTTTTCTAGGGTAACCAGAAGGTTATTTATAGCAACATTCCAAAGAAGAGGTGATAGAACTCCTCCTTGGGAAGTGCCTCTGTTCACATACCTTTGTATGTTTGCTTGTCCTAGTGTGGCTGAAATACGTCTCTTCATTAGCAGTTCGTCTAACAGCCTAAGTATACATGGATCAACATTCAGAGTTGTCAGTCCATTTAATATCGAGCTCGGATGGACATTATTGAACGCCCCTTCGATGTATAGAAACGCCACGATTGTGTATTCTTTGACAGATAGTGAGCTTACAATAAAGCTGACTAGTTCATGTAGTGCGGTCTCAGTAGACCTGCCCTTCGAGTATGTATGCTGTCGTTTCGAGAACAAACTTGAATCGATGCTAGTTCTAAGATAAATATCTATCATCCTCTCCAGAGTCTTAAGTAGGATTGAGGATAAGCTGATTGGTCGGAAATCCTTCGCCCTCGAGTGAGAGGATTTTCCCGCTTTAGGTATGAAAACGACTTTTGTTTCCCTCCACTTTCCTGGGATATATGATAAGTTGATACATCCTTTATATATCGCCGACAACCAGGGGATAATTTTGTCAGTTACTGCTTGTAACTCCGCCGGAGTAATTCCATCAGGTCCGGGGGATTTGAATGGTCCAAAGCTATTTAGCGCCCATTTTATTCTAGTTTCCGATACAATTTCCTCGACGGGAAACGACCGCTGAGCAACTGTGGCACCGCCAGTACATGGTTCAACCGTCTGATTTCCAGGAAAATGTGTGTCCAATAGTACCTCCAGCGTCTCCTCACTGGACGTTGTCCAATTGCCCTCCGACGTTTTAATGAAACCTGGAGCGGAGTTGGTGGATACTAGAACCTTCCGTAGTCTGGAAGCCTCGGACGTATTCTCAATACTGCTGCAGTAATCATTCCAAGAGTTATGCTGAGCCTTTCTCAGTTCTCGCTTGTATCCCCTCAGATTCTTCTTGTAAGTGTCCCAATCCTCAGGGGCTCTGGTGGACTTTGAATTGTTAACTCTCTGTTATTTCCGGTATCGTCATATTGAACGATTCCCTATACCTATTCCAGTCAGCTTTCCTAACATTTGGCGGAAATATGGTCTTGGTGATATGAACATCAAATTTGAAACTGATGTAGCGAAGATCTGAGAAGCTGTGTTCACTTAAAACCTGCCACTCAGATATCATTTCATTCAGTTCTTGCGAGGCCAAGGAGATGTCCAAAACCTCTTGCCTGTTTTTAGTGACAAAGGTTGGGGCATCTCCCTTGTTGCAAACTACCAGATTAGTACGCAAAATAAACTATATTAGCGACTCTCCCCTTCATTAGTATCACTACTTCCCCATATACTATGATGTGCATTCGCATCGCATCCCATAATGAGTTTCGTCTTTGTTTTCAGTGTTTCCCTGTCATGTCCCATGTAGACCGAAGATACCCAATATTTGCATTTGGCTATTTCTAAACTGGCAACGACAGTGTCTGTATTGCACATTGGAGGAAGCAGAAACAAGTTGAGCTCGTTTTTAGCAATTATACAGGCTCGATTTACATCATTACCAGTATACTGCAATAGTTTGAACCCCGGAGTTCTTAATTCACATATTTTGTTTCTATAAACATATGGTTCTTGAATAAGAACTATATCTATGTCCCCTTTCATCAGGAGAACTTTTAAGGCAGCACATGCAGCCTTACAATGATGAAGATTTATCTGGAGGATCCGTAGGACCATTGAGATTTTCAACAACCGTCACATCAGCCGCTTCAATCGAGTCATCAAGAATGTCCTCTTCAGAGATCTTGGTGACTCTCGCAATAATCACACTGTTAGAAAAATATGTTTTTCATATGTTCCGATAAAAACAAAATGTGTTTCGGGCACAATTTTTAAACACAATATATTTAAGTGCAAACATGTAATGTTCCTAAACTAACACAAAATGCTTGGGACATATATGTTAATATGTTAGAATATATTATGTTTGGGGCATGAATGTTTCATAAAAATAATATGCGTGAATGTAAACATATATAAATTTACAAATTTCGAGTAAACATATATATGTTGTGATACTTTATTCAGAGAGCGACAGAGAGAGTTAGTATAGAGAAAGAAATAGAGATGGAAACCGTGAGGGTTGAATAAAAAGATATCAACATAACACAGCGAGAGAATGAAATGAGAGAAAATTCTGTGAAACCGCTTGTATGTTGTTTCGGAAAACTGTTTTATAATATGGCCAAAAATTTGGTATGCTTAAGTCTAAATATTATTTAATTTGAATAGTAGATTGAGTATTCGGAATAAAGAGAATAGACATTCGGAACCAAGAAAATAGACATTTGAAAAAAAAACAGCATATTTGTATTACAGAAAAAGATGCGAAGAACTCAAAAATTTCGTGGAAGTTAAAAATATGTGAGGGAATGAACACAATCTTCTTTGGGGAATTCTTCCAAGCATATACTACTTTTGGACTCAAAATGCTTCCAAACATATAATATGCTCACATAAAACAAACATACTAATGTTTCGGCGGTATCCAATAATATATCTGCTTCCTGCAAAATATGTTTGGAACATATGTTAGAGAAGCGATTTTATTTGAGGGTGCATAGGTTCAACTTTGGTGAGTTCTGAGGCAATAGAAACCTCCTCTCGCATACGGTGTCTATCCATGTCTTCAACTTTGGTATCTCCCTCGACTTAGCAAGAGGATCCGCTTACTTCTGATTCATACAGAGGCTTGTCCATTTCTAAATCCTTTAGCTGATCGTTTTTATATACCTTCATTTGGATATAATGAAAGCCATAACATACACGGCCCTGAGACTTTGCTAGATGTGGCAAAGACTGAGTGTTCAATATAAACACTGCAACACTGCGTCTTGGTCCATCCACTTCATCCAAACGGCCAACCTTCCAATCAGCTGTTGGAAGATCTAGATTGCATCGTTTCAGTCTATTTAAAATAGATTCAGGGTCAGAAGGGTTTGCAGGTATCCACGCATGTGCTCTAGGTCTAGCCGGTATGTCTCTCTTCTCGACTAACTCTAGAGCAGCTCCTTCCCAAACTTCACCAATTAGTATCAGAGCAGCTTTAAAACATTCTATAGACCTCTGGTCCCTAAATGCGACTAGCTTAATTCGTCGTATTATATAGTCGGCTCCGCCCGACTTTAGACTTTACTTACTTGTTTTTTAATATATACGGGGTGTATGGACTAACTTACTTGCAATCGGCAAGTGTTACCGCAACCCATGTAATTCGGACCACAATCGAATTACTTGGGTCAGTCTTTAGTAGAAGTGTCTACGCAATCCATGGTGGAGGGTACATAAGATTCGGCCTGGCCGAAATTATGGCCGTATATACTTGTTTTTACTTACAAATGTCTGGATAATATTAGATTTCAACAGATGTTTAGTTTTTTCGCTGTACGAGTACTTAAAAATAATTGGCAATGGAGATGTCCCCCTTCCCGGCAAATTATCTTTCTATGGATGCCAATCGCAATCTTCTCTAAAACATTGAAGCAAATCGGATAACTTTGCCCAATTTTCAAAAGTCAGGAGGTCCCCTTCCCGACCAGATAACAAAATATGAGGCACACAGCTAACCCGATTTCAAGTAAATAGGTTCATCCGTGCCCTACATTACCCGGAACATACAAACAAATAAATAACAAGTATATACGGCCGTAAGTTCGGCCAGGCCGAAGCTTAATGTACCCTCCACCATGGATTGCGTAGCAACTTCTACTGAAGACTGTCATCCAATCGAATTACTTGGGTTGCGGTACACTTGCCGATGGCAAGGTATCTTAAAACTTTCTAACATCGTCTTCGAAATTACAAGGTAGTCCATACGTAGTATATAAAGGGTGATTTGTTAAGAGCTTGATAACTTTTTAAAAAAAAAACGCATAAAATTTGCAAAATCTCATCGGTTCTTTATTTGAAACGTTAGATTGGTCCATGACATTTACTTTTTGAAGATAATTTCATTTAAATGTTGACCGCGGCTGCGTCTTAGGTGGTCCATTCGGAAAGTCCAATTTTGGGCAACTTTTTCGAGCATTTCGGCCGGAATAGCCCGAATTTCTTCGGAAATGTTGTCTTCCAAAGCTGGAATAGTTGCTGGCTTATTTCTGTAGACTTTAGACTTGACGTAGCCCCACAAAAAATAGTCTAAAGGCGTCAAATCGCATGATCTTGGTGGCCAACTTACCGGTCCATTTCTTGAGATGAATTGTTCTCCGAAGTTTTCCCTCAAAATGGCCATAGAATCGCGAGCTGTGTGGCATGTAGCGCCATCTTGTTGAAACCACATGTCAACCAAGTTCAGTTCTTCCATTTTTGGCAACAAAAAGTTTGTTAGCATCGAACGATAGCGATCGCCATTCACCGTAACGTTGCGTCCAACAGCATCTTTGAAAAAATACGGTCCAATGATTCCACCAGCGTACAAACCACACCAAACAGTGCATTTTTCGGGATGCATGGGCAGTTCTTGAACGGCTTCTGGTTGCTCTTCACTCCAAATGCGGCAATTTTGCTTATTTACGTAGCCATTCAACCAGAAATGAGCCTCATCGCTGAACAAAATTTGTCGATAAAAAAGCGGATTTTCTGCCAACTTTTCTAGGGCCCATTCACTGAAAATTCGACGTTGTGGCTCGTTAGTAAGTCTATTCATGATGAAATGTCAAAGCATACTGAGCATCTTTCTCTTTGACACCATGTCTGAAATCCCACGTGATCTGTCAAATACTAATGCATGAAAATCCTAACCTCAAAAGAATCACCCTTTATTAAACTAAAAAAGGCCGATTAAATACGTATATAATTAAGTTTAAAGATTCTATAGAAATACAATTTTGACGAATTAAAATTTTGACAACATTTTCTATAGAAGTAAAATTTAGAAAAAATTTTCTATAGAAATAAAATTTTGACAAAATTTTCTATAGAAATAAAATTTTGACAAAATTTTCTATAGAAATAAAAATTTTACAAAATTTTCTATAGAAATAAAATTTTGACAAAATTTTCTATAGAAATAACATTTTGACAATGTTTTCCATAAAAATAAAATTTTGGTAGATTATTTTTGGCTCGAATGGCAACCATGAATATGAACCGATATGGACCAATTTTGGTGTGATTGGGGATCGGCTATATATAACTATAGACCGATATGGACCAATTTTGCATGGATATTAGCGGCCTTATACTAACACCACGTTGCAAATTTCAACCGGATCGGATGAATTTTGCTCCTCCAAGAGGCTCCGGAGATCAAATCTGGGGAATTGTTTATATGGGGACTATAAATAATTATGGACCAATTCTTGCGTGTTTGTTAGAGACGACATTCTAACACCATGTTCAAAATTTCAACCGGATCGGATGAATTTTGCTCCTCCAAGAGGCTCCGGAGGACAAATCCGGGAATCGATTTAAATTGGGGCTATATATAATTATGGACCGATATAGACCAATTTTTGCATGGTCATTAGAGAACATATACCAACACCATGTACCAAATTTCAGCCGGATCGGATGAAATTTTCGTTTCTTAGAGGCTCCGCAAGCCAAATCGGGGGATCGGTTTATATGGGGGCTATATATAATTAAGGACCGATATGGACCAATTTTTGCATGGTTGTTAGAGACCATATACTAACACCATGTACCCAATTTCCGCCGGATCGGATGAAATTTACTTCTCTTAGAGCGATCGCAAGCCAAATTTGGGGGTCCGTTTATATGGGGGCTATACGTAAAAGTCGACCGATATGGCCCATTTGCAATACCGTCCAACCTACGTCAATAACAACCACTTGTGCCAAGTTTCAAGTCGATAGCTTGTTTTGTTCGAAAGTTAGCGTGATTTCAACAGACGGACGGACATGCTCAGATCAACTCAGAATTTCACCACGACCCAGAATATATATACTTTATAGGGTCTTAGAGCAATATTTCGATGTGTTACAAACGGAATGACAAAGTTGATATACCCCCATCCTATTGTGGAGGGTATAAAAATAAAACAGATTTTGTAAAAGTAATTGTTTGTACATTTTTCACAAACTTTGTTTGTCTGTAGGAAAGTCGAGTCCAAAGCTGGATATACAAACCTTGAGAAAAAATATTTTTTGTCTTCAACCACGAAATTAATTGATCCAATTAATTTTTAATTGAAATATCTTCAATCACAGAAATGGTAGTATCAATCACTAAAGTCAATTGAAAAGATAATTGGTCCAATTCAAAAATTAATTGGATCAATTAATTTTCGTAATTGATTTGTGTTGCAATTAAAAAATTTGTTGAACCAATTAAATTTTTAATTGAATTGGACAAATCTCTTCTTTTGACTGTATTTTCCTATTATCAACGTATAAATATCGAAATGCAAGCGATTATTTAGCTATAGCAACATTAACACGAAATTTGGGGTTTGTTGTTTACCATCCTACCATGGTTTTAATCTATAAATTTATATGTGATTTATTTTTAGTTTTCTATAAACTTAATCAACAGAAGGGTTAATGATTAAGTAAATCAAATGAAATGAAATGATTCGCTATTGGCTGAATACTAATTAGAAATGTTTATTTTTAGATATAGAGCAATGGTTATGTATATATTCGCTGCTGGTATTGCATAAACCGGATGTATAAATCAACTTTTAATTGTTATTTGGAAAACAAAGACAATGGCGCCTATATTAAAATTATTTGATATTTATTTATGCACAAAATTGTAAGCGCTTAGACAGTCATCTAACCCTAAAAGGTGTCTCTAAGCAGTCTTTGGAAAATTATACAAAGTGCAAAAAATATATAACCGAACCCCCGACTGCACTGTTCTTGCAAGCTAAGTGGGGAGGGTTGCGTAATCGAATTACTGAAAATGTCAACCCATCGATTGAAATTTGTTTCTCCATGAGTCTTCAACAGTCAAATTTGGGGATCGGTTTATAGAGGGGAAAGGGGGGTATATACAATTACGATTCGATATGGAGCAATTTGTGCACGGTTAGTAGAAAGCATATATTGACATCGCGTACCAAATTTCAAATTTAACAATGTTCGGCTATCGGGCCATTTTTGCATATTAAGTCTAGCTATACTAATTGTCCTGCTAAAGGGGTCAAAATTTGGTCAAGGGAAAACGCGTGTAAATCGGTGAAATCGTTTATTTAAAAAATCAAATTAAATTTCTTTTTCAAGTTCAATTAGTATAAAATTCAGGAAAAATATTCAGTTAGGCTTTCGCTTTTCCAAATCCGAATTGCCGGGCCTCACGCTTGACACCTGCCATCAGATTTTGTACAGCCACCTTGTCCACCTTCTTCGCCGCAGAAAGCCAGTTTGCCTTGAACTGCTGCTCGTCCTTAGCAGTTTTTTTGGTCTTCTTTAGGTTCCGCTTGACAATAGCCCAGTATTTCTCAATTGGGCGGAGCTCTGGCGTGTTGGGAGGGTTCTTGTCCATGTGAACCATCTGCGCGTTGTTGGCGGCGTACCACTCCATGGCTTTTTTACCGTAATGGCAAGATGCCAAATCCGGCCAAAACAGTACGGAACAACGTCTGCTATATTCAAACACTCTTTCATGTAAATTTCTTGGTTGACAGTCCCGGAAGCTATGAAAATGCTGCTTTTCAAGCCACAGGTACAGATGGCTCGCCAAACCAGATGTATCATTGCGAACTTTGACAGTTTTATGTGCTTGAAAATATCTGCTACCTTTCCCCTTCCTTTTGCCGTATAAAACACCTGTCCCGGAAGCTGCTTGTAGTCGGCTTTGACGTAGGTTTCGTCGTCCATTACCACGCAGTCAAACTTCGTCAGCATCGTCGTGTACAGCCTCCGGGATCGCGCTTTGGCCGTCGTATTTTGTTTATCGTCGCGATTTGGAGTCACTACATTCTTGTAAGTCGATAGTCCGGCTCGTTTTTTGGCTCGAAGCACAGTTGTAGACGATACACCCAGCTTATTTGCAGCATCTCGGAGAGAGAGGTTAGGGTTTCGCTTGAAACTACCGGCAACTCTCTTTGTCGTCTCATCGGCTTCCGGTTTTCGATTTCCTCCCCCCCCCCATCCAGACTTCCTGGCTGTCGACAAACGTTCCCCAAACACTTTAATTACATTTGTAACGGTTGATTTGGCAACTTTTAGCGAATTTACCAGCTTTGCGTGCGAGTAGCTCGGATTTTCGCGATGCGCGAGCAAAATTTTGATACGCTGCTCTTCTTGCTTGGACGGCATTTTGACAACTGAAGAGTGAATTCCAAAATCAAAATAGGAGTAACATTCTACACACACACACACCTTCAAAATGAGGGGTGTTTATACCCTTCACCACTAC
Organism: Haematobia irritans; assembly: GCF_050003625.1. Classification (NCBI taxonomy): domain Eukaryota; kingdom Metazoa; phylum Arthropoda; class Insecta; order Diptera; family Muscidae; genus Haematobia; species Haematobia irritans. Next base: position 52,108,340 of record NC_134400.1, on the reverse strand, counting down.
TGTGGTACAGGGTATAATAAGTTTGTTCATTTGTATGTAACGCCAAGAAGGAAAAGTCTGAGACCCATCGTTTAGTATACCGATCGTCTTAGAATTAAATTCTGAGTCGATTTAGCGATGTCCGTCTGTCTGTCTGTCTGTCTGTCTGTCTGTCTGTCTGTCTGTCTGTCTGTCTGTCCGTCTGTCTGTCTGTTGATGTATTTTTGTGTGCAAAGTACAGCTCGCAGTTTTAGTCCGATTGTCCTAAAATTTGGTATGGGGTCCTGTTTCGGCTCCAAGACGATCCCTATTGATTTTGGAAAAAATCGGTTCAGATTTAGATATAGCTGCCATATATATTTTTCACCGATCTGGTCATAATTGGCGTGTATATCAACCGATCTTCCTCAAATTCCGTACATCCGAATATATTATGAGTCTCGAAAAACTTGCAAAATATCAGCCAAATCGGTTCAGATTTAAATATAGCTCCCATATATAGCTTTCGCCCGATTTACACTCATTTGCCCACAGACGCCAATTTTTTGCTCCGATTTAGTTGAAATTTTGCACAGGGAGTAGAATTACCATTGTAGCTATGCGTGCCAAATTTGGTTGAAATCGGTTCAGATTTAGATATAGCTCCCATATATAGCTTTCGCCCGATTTACACTCATATGACCACAGAGGCCAATTTTTTGTTCCGATTTAGTTGAAATTTTGCACAGGGAGTAGAATTAGCATTGTAGCTATGCGTGCCAAATTTGGTTGAAATCGGTTCAGATTTAGATATAGCTCCCATATATAGCTTTCGCCCGATTTACACTCATATGACCATAGAGGCCAATTTTTAACTCCGATTTAGTTGAAATTTTGCACAAGGGGTTGAATTAGCATTGTTGCTATGCGTGCCAAATTTGGTTGAAATCGGTTCAGATTTAGATATAGCTCCCATATATATGTTTTTCTGATTTCGACAAAAATGGTCAAAATACCAACATTTTCCTTATGAAATCGACACTGCTTAGTCGAAAAGTTGTAAAAATGACTCTAATTTTCCTAAACTTCTAATACATATATATCGAGCGATAAATCATAAATAAACTTTTTCGAAGTTTCCTTAAAATTGCTTCAGATTTAAACGTTTCCCATATTTTTTTACTAACATGCACCCTAGTGCATTAGCCGACTTAAATTTTGAGTCTATAGATTTTGTAAAAGTCTATCAAATTCTGTCCAGATCGAGTGATATTTAAATGTATGTAAAGGGTGATTCTTTTGAGGTTAGGATTTTCATGCATTAGTATTTGACAGATCACGTGGGATTTCAGACATGGTGTCAAAGAGAAAGATGCTCAGTATGCTTTGACATTTCATCATGAATAGCCGAACGATCTGCCACAACGTCGAATTTTCAGTGAATGGGCCCTAGAAAAGTTGGCAGAAAATCCGCTTTTTTATCGACAAATTTTGTTCAGCGATGAGGCTCATTTCTGGTTGAATGGCTACGTAAATAAGCAAAATTGCCGCATTTGGAGTGAAGAGCAACCAGAAGCCGTTCAAGAACTGCCCATGCATCCCGAAAAATGCACTGTTTGGTGTGGTTTGTACGCTGGTGGAATCATTGGACCGTATTTTTTCAAAGATGCTGTTGGACGCAACGTTACGGTGAATGGCGATCGCTATCGTTCGATGCTAACAAACTTTTTGTTGCCAAAAATGGAAGAACTGAACTTGGTTGACATGTGGTTTCAACAAGATGGCGCTACATGCCACACAGCTCGCGATTCTATGGCCATTTTGAGGGAAAACTTCGGAGAACAATTCATCTCAAGAAATGGACCGGTAAGTTGGCCACCAAGATCATGCGATTTGACGCCTTTAGACTATTTTTTGTGGGGCTACGTCAAGTCTAAAGTCTACAGAAATAAGCCAGCAACTATTCCAGCTTTGGAAGACAACATTTTCGAAGAAATTCGGGCTATTCCGGCCGAAATGCTCGAAAAAGTTGCCCAAAATTGGACTTTCCGAATGGACCACCTAAGACGCAGCCGCGGTCAACATTTAAATGAAATTATCTTCAAAAAGTAAATGTCATGGACCAATCTAACGTTTCAAATAAAGAACCGATGAGATTTTGCAAATTTTATGCGTTTTTTTTTTAAAAGGTTATCAAGCTCTTAACAAATCACCCTTTATTTGGGACAAACCTTTATATATAGCCCCAACACATTTGACGGATGTGATATGGTATCGAAAATTTAGATCTACAAAGTGGTGCAGGGTATAATATAGTCGGCCCCGCCCGACTTTAGACTTTCCTTACTGGTTTTTAAATGCAAAATTGAAAGAAATACGTCAAGTTTATATTGACCAAATTTTGACCGTATCACCCTTTATACTAATTGTCCTAACAATCTTGAGTTAAACTTTATATAAAATTGTTTAATGGCCTTTTCACTCAAATTAAATGTAACTCCCGTATACATCATCTGATCGATATGCGCCTATAGATAAGACCACATATGTGCCATATATACATTCCCCCTTGTTTGAAAATCAATGAAGATTAAAATGTAGGAACCATATACATATTTCGCCATGTAAGCACTTATTTAACTGCAGGCGTTTTTTCATGTTTAAATATGGTTTTATTAAATAAATTCACTGAACCATTAATTAAGACGAGTATAGTATACTCGTACATATTTATTCCACATTAATCATAGATCGATAATCAAAAGTTTCAAAAAAGTTTCAATTGCTGATAATGATTAGTCACTGTATTATTGTTTAATTCGAATTTGTAAAATTGTAAGTAATTATTCTATTGTGTCCGTGAACCTTTAATCGTTAGCAATTAAAATTAGTTCCATTATAGCGGTGATAGATAATTTGATTTTATAGAATACAGCTAGAATATAGTATACAGTAGGTGTCATAGTGCTTGAACCCCTTTGTCTTGATGAACTACAATGTGTTTTTGCGGGCATTTGCAAGTACTATTATATGCACATGTGTGTGTAATTGTTACACAATTTCATATAAATGTTACATAATATATTTTTATAGTCACCATAATAGAGTGGGAAATATAAGAAGTTTTTAGTTACATTTGTAACAAATAAAAATATCCATTGTTTTGATACTCTCCACTATAATTTGATGCTCTTCACCACATCGAAATTTTGGATTTAGACCCCATAAAGTATAGAAAAAGTCTTGGAGTCGGAGTCTGCAGATTTCGTTGGTGTCATTGTCGTAAAATTTTTGCTTGACACCACCGGCTCCGGCCAAAACTAAACTTTAACATATATGTACGACCCTAAGTTCGGCCAGGCCGAATCTTATGTACCCTCCACCATGGATTGGGTAGAATCTTCTGATAATGTCATCCACAATCGAAATACTTGGGTTGAAGTAATACTTACCGATGGCCAGGTATCGTAAAACTTCTTAACACCGTCTTTTACATTCAACCAGAGAAGGAATATGATCACCTCAAACATGTTTCAAGAGCAAAATGTTATTTTTGGATGGTGACCATGTAACATTTTCGTTGCAACCATGTTATTTTCTCCGAAATTGTGTATCTGTTTTCTGACAGCATGTTATGTTTGCCGAGAAAACAACATTTTTGCCACAAACATGGTACATGTTCACCATCCAAAAATAACATTTTGCTCTTGAAACATGTTTGAAGTGATCATATTCCTTCTCTGGGTGTTGTTATGCAAAAAAAGAGGTAAAAGGTAGGGACGTCTACAAATAATTACGAACCGATCTGAACTTTTGTGAGGTAACTACACCCTCAAAAAAAATCGCTTCTCTAACATATGTTCCAAACATATTTTGCAGGAAGCACATATATTATTGGATACTGCCGAAACATTAATATGTTTGTTTTATGTGAGCATATTATATGTTTGGAAGCATTTTGAGTCCAAAAATAGTATATGCTTGGAATAATTCCTCAAAGAATATTGTGCTCATTCCCTCACATAATTTTCACTTCCACGAAATTTTTGAGTTCTTCGCATCTTTTTCTGTAATACAAATATACTGTTTTTTTCAAATGTCTATTCTCTTGGTTCCGAATGCCTATTCTCTTTATTCCGAATACTCATTCTAATATTCAAATTAAATGAAACAGTTTTCCGAAACAACATACAAGCGGTTTCACAGAAATTGCTCTCATTTCATTCTCTCGCTGTGTTATGTTGATATCTTTTTATTCAACCCTCCCGGTTTCCATCTCTATTTCTTTCTCTATACTAACTCTCTCTCTGTCGCTCTCTGAATAAAGTATCACAACATATATATGTTTACTCGAAATTTGTAAATTTATATATGTTTACATTCACACATACTATTTTTATGAAACATTCATGCCCCAATCATAATATATTCTAACTTATTAACATATGTGTCCCAAACATTTTGTGTTAGTTTAGGAACATTACACGTTTGCACTTAAATATATTGTGTTTAAAAATTGTGCCCGAAACACATTTTGTTTATATCGGAACATATGAAAAACATATTTTTCTAACAGTGTAGAGAGCCAGTATTGAAATATGAGGATCGCTTTATACACCAAGAAAAAAGTGCCTTCGGAACTAAAGGAAAGAAATATATACGGCCAGGCCGAATCTTATGTACCCTCCACCATGGATTACGTACACTGTTAGAAAAATATGTTTTTCATATGTTCCGATATAAACAAAATGTGTTTCGGGCACGATTTTAAACCACAATATATTTAAGTGCGAACATGTAATGTTCCTAAACTAACACTAAATGTTTGGGACATCTATGTTAATATGTTAGAATATATTATGTTTGGGGCATCAATGTTTCATAAAAATCATATGTGTGAATACAAACATATATAAATTTACAAATTTCGACTAAACATACATATGTTGTGATATTTTATTCAAAGCGACAGAGAGAGTATAGAGAGAAATAGAGATGGAAACCGGGAGAGTTGACGAAAGATATCAATATAACACAGCAAAAGAGTCAAAAGAGAACAATTTCTGTGAAACCGCTTGTATGTTGTTTCGGAAAACTGTTTTATGATAAGGCCAAAAATTTGATATGTTTAAGTCTAAATATTATTTAATTTGAATAAAGAGAATATACATTCTGAACTAAGAGAATAGACATTTGAAAAACAAACAGCTTATGTTTTCGCCTTGAGAGCAGCATTTTATGTATGTGTGGACATGTGTTTTGTTTATCATTTTGGCATTATGGGCACAATTTTTTTCTTGGTGCGTTAAAAATAACGAAAGGGCACTATACTCTTTTTAGAGTTGGGACAGTAAAATGAAATAAGGAGGAAATAGTGAAAAATTACACAGTGAAATGTAAAAAAAACAAACTTTAGTCCTCTTTATTAAAAAGTAGTCCACGAGGAGTTGACGGACACCATCAAATATAAAAGCGGGCATTAAGTTCGAGTTTTACAGCTAAAACAATTTAAAAAGTTTATTTTCTTTAAAATGAATTATTAAAGAAAAATAAAAGGAATTTTAGAGCGATGGTGTTAAATGCTAGTAAAAAACTGTTCACTCCTAAATAAATTTATGTTTATATTATAAAATTATGTATGTATGTTTATACTCGACTCCACGTTCTTCTTTTGTTAGTTTTTGAATTCCTTCCAAATTTCAAAGTTTTGTACAAAAACAGTTTTTTATTACAAGATTGTTATTTTTGCAATAAAAAATAATATTTTATCCAAAAATCAGTCAATTTCGTTTATATCAAGCACTGTTACTGACTATAAATCTATAATAACGCACATATCGAAGTTTCATTTAAAAAAAATTAATATAGTATAAATATAAATGTGTAAATTAAAAAAAAAAAAAAAATGTTCGGTCGGAGCAGGGATTGAACCCACGACCCTTTGCATGCAAGGCAGACATGCTAACCACTGCTCCACGTGGCAAACAAATGTATGTTTCTGTTAAATAATGTTATGTTTGCATGGGCTCGTGGGCGCTGAAAACTATGCTATATAAATGTAACTTAAAACGATAATTATCTACTGGTGACTATAACAGCTACGTAGCCCAGTGGATAGTGTGTTGGCTTACAAACTGTATGGTCCTCGGTTCGATTCTCCGTGCAGGCGAAAGGTAAAATTTTAAAAATTTATAAAAGTGAATAATTTCTTCAACATTATTTGTATTACAGAGAAAGGTGCCAATAACTAAAAAAAATCGTGGAAGTGAAAATTACGAGTATGTTAGGGAATGAGCACAATCGTGTTTGGGAAAAATTCTTCCAAGCATATAATATTTTTGGCTCAAAATGCTTCCAAACATATAATATGTTCACATAAAACAAACATATTAATGTTTCGGCAGTATGCAATAATATATGTGCTTCCTGCAAAATATGTTTGGAACATATGTTAAAGAAGCGATTTTTTTTGAGGGTGTAGAAACTTCTACGAAAGACTGTCATCCACAATCCAATTACTTGGGTTGTGGTATCTTAAAACTTCTTAACATCGATTTCTAAATTGTGAGTTAGTACATACGTGGTATATATTAGACAAAAAAGTTATGTATAAGTAAGTCTACAAATAATATTTGTGTGATTGGGGATCGATTTATCTGAGGGCTATATATAACTATAGACCGATATGGACCTAGTTAGGCATGGTTGTTAACGGCCATAAACTAGCACAATGTACCAAATTTCAACTGACTCGGATGAAGTTTGCTCCTCCAAGAGGCTCCAAAACCAAATCTCGGTATCGGTTTATATGGGGGCTATATATGATTATGGACTGATATGGACCACTTTTGGCATGGTTGTTAAGTATCATATACTACCACCACGTACCAAATTTCAACCAGATCGAATGAATTTTGCTTCTCCAAAAGGCACCAGAGGTCAAATCTGGGGATCGGTTTATATGGGGGCTATATATAATTATGGACCGATGTGGACCAATTTTTCCATGGTTGTTAGAGACCATATACTAACGCCATGTACCAAATTTCAGCCGAATCGGAAGAAATTTGCTTCTCTTAGAGCAATCGCAAGCCAAATTTGGGGGTCTGTTTATATGGGGGCTATAGTTTAGGATTTTTTTACTGAAGCAAGTAAATTTTATTATTTTAAACAAAAATTTAACCTAATGGAAATAAATTGGCTAAACTAAATTCATGAACATTTTTATGCCCTCCACCATAGGATGGGTGGGATATTAACCTTGTCATTCCGTTTGTAACACATCGAAATATTGCTTTAAAACCCTATAAAGTATATATATTCTGGGTCGTGGTGAAATTCTGAGTCGATCTGAGCATGTCCGTCCGTCTGTTGAAATCACACTAACTTCCGAACGAAACAAGCTATCGACTTGAAACTTGGCACAAGTAGTTGTTATTGATGTAGGTCGGATGGTATTGCAAATGGGCCATATCGGTCCACTTTTACATATAGCCCCCATATAAACGGACCCCCAAATTTGGCTTGCGATTGCTCTAAGAGAAGCAAATTTCATCCGATCCGGCTGAAATTTGGTACATGGTGTTAGTATATGGTCTTTAATAATCGTGCAAAAATTGGTCCATATCGGGTTATAATTACATATAGCCCCCATATAAACCGATCCCCCGATTTGGCTTGCGGAGCCTCTAAGAGAACCAAATTTCATTCGATCCGGCTGAAATTTGGTACATGGTGTTAGTATATAGTCTCTAATAATCATGCAAAAATTGGTCCACATCGGCCCATAATTATATGTAGCCCCCACATAAACCGATCCCCAGATTTGACCTCCGGAGCCTCTTAGACGAGCAAAATTCATCCGATCCGGTTGAAATTTGAACCAAATATATATCCCTTATATAAATCGATCCCCAGATTTGTCCTCCGGAGCCTCTTGGAGGAGCTAAATTCATCCGATCCGGTTGAAATTTGGAACATGGTGTTAGAATGTGGTCACTAACAAACACGCAAGAATTGGTCCATATCGGTCCATAATTATATATAGCCCCCATATAAACCGTTCCCCAGATTTGATCTCCGGAGCCTCTTGGAGGAGCAAAATTCATCCGATCCGGTTGAAATTTGCAACGCGGTGTTAGTTATAAGGCCGCTTCGGCCTGGCCGAACTTACGGCCGTACACTCAAAAAAAGTGAACTCTCTATTTCACTAAAGCCAATTTAACTTTATTTTAGTTCATGGAATTATTATGTTTGGAGAAAGTTTCCTCTACTCTAATACTTTTTTGTGTACGTTAGTTAAATTAACTAAAACCCAGGAAAAAAATATACACAAATGAAGGATAAAGATTAACTAAATTTGTGTCTTCCACAAAATAATTCAATATTTCTTTAAATTTGTAAATATTACTACAAATGCGTTCATCATGAACTTAGTATGTCACTAAAGACATTCTTGCAATTTTGAACTCCAATTTTTTCCTTCAAACTACAAAATTTTCTTTAACAAGTGAAAAAACTTAATTATGTCTAATAAATTTTCTTGAATTTGTCGAAAAATATTTACTTATTTTTATGACATCGGCGTGATGCCAGCGTTTGTTATACTGTTTAGTTAAAAATTTCTAAAAATATTCAAAATTTTCTAAAATTAACCGAAATTTTTCTTCCTGGTGGGTTCACTGTTTTTTTCAGTGTATATACTTGTTTTAGTTGGAATCGCGTTGTTATGGTATACGGAGGGATTGTTAAAAAATAATATAGTAAAATAATATAATAAATAACAAATAAAATATATAAAATATTTGTTATTTTAAATTAGTGAGAAAAAATTATGTTCGTGATGATGTATAAAGAAAGAAAACAGAATAACAACCCCTTCATTTTGGAATTTTCAATTAACAGGTAACATTCAGTGACGCTAACCTTTTGTGAAAAAATTGGTTTATGATATTTTATATTTGTAGGTATTGAAATTGTAAATGGAGGACAAAATCGGTGCGCAGGACCTTATTAAAATGAAAGGTACAAGAAGAAGAAAAAATGCGTTTTACAGTTGATGACATTACATGGAAATTGGAAATAGTGGAATAATAAACTAATATTTCAAGGCCAGTCGATGCTGTTGATTGTTAATAAATATATAAAACGTGTATTTTATTGAAGAAAAAATTGCCTATATCAATAAATAAAATTGTATTTAAAAACGAAGGCAAGCAGTTCTTAGTTTGAAGTAAAAAGGTTTACCACAAATATGTAAGATTTTTCCCAATGAATGAAAAAAGTTCAATAAAATCATTCCATATATGAATTCAATTCAGTTAAATTTTTTCATTCTGTAGTATAAGGGTACATAAATATAGGAAAATGTCAACTAATATATGGAATGCATTCTACCTAATTTCAACGAAAATCACATCGTTCAAAAAAATAAAAATGTCTTTGGCGCTATACGAAGTTCAACTTTCTTCACAATTAGTTCATTTTAACTTAAAGAAGGGGTCACTTTCTTCTGGGTGTATGGGGGCTATATATAATTATGAACCGATATGGACCAATTTTTGTGTGATTGGGGATTGGTTTATCTGAGGGCTATATATAACTATTGACCTACACAAATACAAAGTTTCAACTGAATCGGATGAAATGTGCTCCTCCAAAAGGCTCCAAAACCAAATCTGGGGACCGGTTTATATGGGGGCTATATATACTTATGGACTGATATGAACTAATTTTGACATGGTTGTTAGAGACCACATACTAATACCACGTACAAAATTTCTACCGAATTCGATGGATTTTGCTCCTACACACAAAGAAAACTTCATTACAAGTCAGCCAACGAAAAATTTTCATTGATATAACGAAACATTTTCGTTAATGCAATGAAAATATTCGTTAATAGTACGAAACATTACGTTGATTGACAGAAAATTCGTTATAATAATTTGTTTCATTGGCTGACTTTTAATGACACATTTCGTTAATATAACGAAACTTTTTCTATGAGTGTAAAGAGGCTCCGAAATACAAATCTGGGGATCGGTTTATATGGGGGCTATATATAATTATAAACCAATATGGACTAATTATTGCATGGTTGTTAGAGACCATATACTAACGCCACGAACCGACTGCACTGAAAAAAAGCATGCCCGGTTCCAAAGATTTTGTCTGGAGAATACAAGTAAGGATACTTTTAAGACACAATTCTCTTTTAAATTTTGGGTTTTGTGTACTTGCTTCTAGGAAGCAAATTTTAATTTTTCGCTTTTTTTCTTCATATGCTATCAAAAGTCCTTTAAAAACTAGTTAACGACAACTTTATTTTACAAATTAAGGCTCTACTTCCAGTAGAATTTTTGCTATGTTTCAAGTAAAAAACGTGTTTAAAATGAAGTGTTGAAAAACATGTCCTACATTTGAAAGATTCTTTGCTTTGTAATGGAGATGCAAAAAGGCAACAAATTTAAAGACAATTTCATTAATTCTAAAGAATTTTTCTGAATTATTAAAGTCAAGTTGACCTTAGCACAAAATATTTCATGTTATGATACCTATTTTTAAGTCAAATCACTTAATTATAAGGACAATACGATTTCATTGAAAAGTTTATCGACTTTTCGACAAGGTTAGGTTAAAGTGGCAGCCCGATTAAGATTCAGGCTCACTTAGATTATTCAGTCCATTGTGATACCACATTAACTAAAAGTACCTATTACATATGGGCACGTCTAGTTTTAACCGCTGAACCTTCTTGATTATTTTTCTTTGTTGAAGCAACCAGATTGTTCCAAAAACATTAGCAGACTGCTTAAGTTTACGTTTTCCAGATCTGCCAGTAATCTGAAGGTATATGCTCCTAAAAGTTTCTTGCGCTTTACACCAAATGCAGGACACTCACACAAGAGGTGTTTAATTGATTCTTTTTCCTCCGCATCATGACAGCTCATACAATAGTCATTATACTTCGCACCAATAGTTTTTGCATAGTTGCATAGTTTAGCTCATCTGCTTCGCAGTTCCCCGGTATGTTCCTATGGCCAGGCACCCATATTAGGTGAATATTGTACTGCTCAGCCATCTCATTGAGAGATTTGCGGCAGTCGATGGCCGTTTTCGAGTTGAGGAACACAGAGTCCAAGGATTTTATTGCAGGTTGACTGTCTGCGTATTTATTAATGCCCACATTTTTGGAACATTACTTCTCAGCTAATTCGCCACCTCTCTTATTGCTAATATTTCAGCCTGAAAAACACTACAGTGGTTAGGTAATCTTTTCGCTATTCGAAGTTCCAGATCATTAGAATATACTCCGAACCCCACTTGTCCATCCAATTTGAAGCCATCAGTGTAGAAATCTATATATCTTTTATTCCCCGGGGTCCGTGTACACCACGCCTCACTGTTGGGAATTAGAGTCTTAAATTTTTTGTCGAAAAGTGGACTCGCCAAAGTGTAGTCCACTACGTTAGGCACATCTGGCATTATTTTGAGGACCGAACTGTGACCGTAACTTTTTTCCGACCACAGCGATAACTCGCGCAACCACACAGCCGTTGTTGCAGCTGACTGTTTGGCCAAAATGTCTAAAGCCAATAGATGCAGCATGACGTTAAGGGAATTTGTTCCTGTCTAGCTGAATGCGCCTGAGATACACAAACACGCCATACGTTGAACTTTGTCTAAACTTGTTGGCTGGTAAAGTGCCGGCCACCAGACTACAACACCACATAGCATGATAGGTCTAACCACTACCGTGTATAGCCAATGCACAATTTGTGGTTTTAGTCCCCACCTTTTTCCTATTGCCTTTTTGCACGAGTACAAAGCTACCGTTGCTTTTCTCGCCCTTTCTTCAATATTAAGCTTAAAGTTCAGCTACCTGTCCAAAATAACGCCAAGGTATTTTGCACACTCACCAAAGGGAATTTCAATACCCCCTAAGGAAATGGGCCTAACCGTGGGAGATTTGCGGTCTTTGCAGTACATGACTAGTTCTGTCTTTGCAGTATTTACCCCAAGACCATTGTCTTACGCCCATTTCTGAATCATCCGGAGGGCCCTATGAATAATATCTCTGATTGTGGATGGGAATTTTCCCCTGACTGCTAGAGCCACATCATCTGCGTATGCCACCACTTTTATCCTTTCTTTTTCTAGGGTAACCAAAAGGTTATTTATAGCAACATTCCAAAGAAGAGGTGATAGAACTCCTCCTTGGGGAGTACCTCTATTCACATACCTTTGTCTGTTTGCTTGTCCTAGTGTGGCTGAAATACGTCTCTTCATTAGAAGTTCGTCTAACAGCCTAAGTATACATGGATCAACATTCAGAGTTGTCAGTCCATTTAATATCGAGCTCGGATGGACATTATTGGACGCCCCTTCGATGTCTATAAACGCCACGATTGTGTATTCTTTGACAGATATTGAGCTTTCAGTAAAGCTGACTAGTTCATGTAGTGCGGTCTCGGTAGACCTGCACAGAAGGTTATTTATAGCAACATTCCAAAGTAGAGGTGATAGAACTCCTCCTTGGGGAGTGCGTCTGTTCACATACCTTTGTATGTTTGCTTGTCCTAGTGTGGCCGAAATACGTCTCTTCCTTAGAAGTTCGTCTAACAGCCTAAGTATACATGGATCAACATTCAGAGTTGTCAGTCCATTTAATATCGAGCTCGGATGGACATTATTGAACGCCCCTTCGATGTCTAGAAACGCCACGATTGTGTATTCTTTGACAGATAGTGAGCTTACAATAAAGCTGTCTAGTTCATGTAATGCGATCTCAGTAGACCTGCCCTTCGATTATGTATGCTGTCGTTTCGAGAACAAACTTGAATCGATGCTAGTTCTAAGATAAATATCTATCATCCTCTCTAGAGTCTTAAGTAGGAATGAGGATAAGCTGATTGGTCGGAAATCCTTCGCCCTCGAGTGAGAGGCTTTTCCCGCTTTAGGTATGAAAACGACTTTTGTTTCCCTCCACTTTCCTGGGATATATGATAAGTTGATACATCCTTTATATATCACCGACAACCAGGGGATAATTTTGGCAGTTACAGCTTGTAACTCCACCGGAGTAATTCCATCAGGTCCGGGGGATTTGAATGGTCCATCTTATCTAGTTTCCGATACAATTTCCTCGACAGGAAACGACCGCTGAGCAACTGTGGCACCGCCAGTACATGGTTCAACCGTCTGATTTCCAGGAAAATGTTTGTCCAATAGTATCTCCAGCGTCTCCTCACTGGACGTTGTCCAATTGCCCTCCGATGTTTTAATGAAACCTGGAGCGGAGTTGGTGGATGCTAGAACCTTTCGTAGTCTGGAAGCCTCGGACGTATTCTCAATACTGCTGCAGTAATCATTCCAAGAGTTATGCTGAGCCTTTCTCAGTTCTCGCTTGTATCCTCTCAGATTCTTCTTGTAAGCGTCCCAGTCCTCAGGGGCTCTGGTGGACTTTGCCTTGTTAAAGAGCTTCCTGCAGGATTTCCTCATATTACTTAATTCCGTAGACCACCATGGTGGTCGATGTTTCCCCCTTGGCTTTCCTCTAGGGCATGTAGCTTTCAGTGAGATGTTGAAGGCCTTAGTAATCCGCTCCACTGCGTGTTCGATATCTTGCACATTTCTCATATTTGTCTCTGTTATTTCTGGTATCATCCTATTGAACGATTCCCTGTACCTATTCCAGTCAGCTTTCCTAACATTTGGCGGAAATATGGTCTTGGTGATATGAACATCAAATTTGGAACTGATGTCGCGATGATCTGAGAAGCTGTGTTCACTTAAAACCTTCCACTCAGATATCATTTCATTCAGTTCTTGCGAAGCCAAGGTGATGTCCAAAACCTCTTGCCTGTTTTTAGTGACAAAGGTTGGGGCATCTCCCTTGTTGCAAACTACCAGATTAGTACGCAAAATAAACTCTATTAGCGACTCTCCCCTTGCATTAGTATCACTACTTCCCCATATACTATGATGTGCATTCGCATCGCATCCCATAATGAGTTTCGCCTTTGTTTTCAGTGACTCCTCCACTAAGGTCTTAACGGCATATGGAGGCATCTCCCTGTCATGTCCCATGTAGACCGAAGATACCCAATATTTGCATTTGGCTATTTCTAAACTGGCAACGACAGTGTCTGTATTGCACATTGAAGGAAGCAGAAACAAGTTGAGCTCGTTTTTAGCAATTATACAGGCTCGATTTACATCATTACCAGTATACTGCAATAGTTTGAACCCCGGAGTACTTAATTCACATATTTTGTTTCTATAAACATATGGTTCTTGAATAAGAACTATATCTATGTCCCCTTTCATCAGGAGAACTTTTAAGGCAGCACATGCAGACTTACAATGGTGAAGATTTATCTGGAGGATCCGTAGGACCATCGAGATTTTCAACAACCGTCACATCAGCCGTTTCAATCGAGTCATCAAGAATGTCCTCTTCAGAGATCTCGGTGACTCTCGCAATAACCATAGGCCCAAGTTTGGTGAGTTTTGAGGCAGTAGAAACCTCCTCTCGCATACGGTGCCTATCCAAGTCTGCATCTTTGCAAGAGGAGCAGCTTATTTCTGATTCAGACAGAGGCTTGTCGATTTCCGAATCCTTTAGCTGATCGTTTTTATATGCCTTCATTTGTATATAATGAAAGCCATAACATACACGCCCCTGAGACTTTTAAGGAATCGCTTTGTTTAGCCGACAGCGTACTTGGGTCGACTGATCCTAACAAAGCATTTCTGAGTTCCTTGAATCTCTCTCGTGAGAGATTAGCTCCTTCTGATTCGTTACCTTAGAAAAAGTTCGACTTGTCAGAGTCGCAACCTGTCGACCTAACTCTTGGTCATTGCCCAGATTTATAACTCCAGTCGATCCCCGTCCACAGGGCCCCGAAGTTAGCAACCCAGTGGATGACTTTGAATTTCGCTGCATGGTGGCTTAATATCCCACCACACTTGAAATTCTTAGTAGGTACCTACTACGATGAGTTTATCCGCTATTAAAAAACACGTCCGTTCCGTTCGACGGTTACTAATAATACTTTTGGACAAGGAAAAAACTTTATATTAGAGAAATGCGTTTTTATGATAAGCAAAATTTGCATTCGTATTCTAAAGACATGAAATATTTGATCTCACAATATTTTTTCAGTGTATATCGGATGAATTTTGCTCCTCAAAAAAGGCTCCGGAGCTCAAATGTGGGGATCGGTTTATATGGGGGCTATAGCTTGTTTCGTTTGGAAGATAGCGTGATTTCAACAGACGAACATGCTTAGATCGACTCCGAATTTCACCAGGATCCACAATATATATACTTTATGGGATATTAGAGCAATATTTCGATGTGTTACAAACGGAATAACAAAGTTAATATACGCCCATCCTATGGTGGAGGGTATAAAAAAACTGTTACTTTAATTTCTAATTTTTTACTAGCGCATATTGTATATCGACAGAAATTCCCCGATGAACAACATTTTTGAAGTGTAATGTAAGACTACAGTAAAATTCAAAAGAAAAAATATATAAATTTGTTGCAAATTTAGAGCAATTTATATAGCTTCAAATACACCCTCAAATTAACTTTTTGTGAAGTAAAAAATAACCGTATCTCATATATATATATATATATATATATATATATATATATATATATATATATATATATATATATATATATATATATATATATATATATATATATATATATATATATATATATATATATATATATATATATATATATATATATATATATATATATATATATATATATATATACACTAAGTTTAATCATTAGGTAAGAACTAGCTAATAACTCTGCTAAGTTCTAATATTTTTTGACAAAATGTTTCCATAATATTTTCCATATTTTTCATAGTGCATTTAGAAAAATATATGAAGACGCGTCCCTATTTTCAAATGTAGAAACCTTCAATATTTCCATGGCTATAGCCAATGATATATAAATAATAACAAAGAAACCAGCACAAAAAATGAAACACTTTTGCTGCCTCAATAATGTAAACGACTTGACTGACGATGAGTAATCATCAATCATACGATTGGAAATAACACAACTTGTAGATAGATATACCTATAAATAAAATAAAAAATAAAAGAAAAAGAAAAACACTTGGAATATATGAATGTATTGTGCAATATTTTCCTTTTCAAAATGTTAGACTTGGATTTGTGTTTTTTTTTTTTTTTTAATTTTTGCTTTGACCACCTAGAGGTATTAGACGATCAAACGAATAGTTGGCGGAAACAATCATTATGAAATTATTTAATGGCTTTACTTTGTAATATTTTATATCTAAATTCTTGATTGTTTGAAACAAATCTCTATATGAAAAGATTTTAAAATAGATTATTGTTTTTATAGTATTAGTGGTAATAAACACACATATTTATACAATGTTGAGTTGGGTGAGGTTGAAATCATGGATGCCACTTCTGCCAAAAAGATCTACCAAAATTTGAAGAAAATTTTACTAAAAATGAACTAGATTTAAAAAAATCTTATGTTGGAGTTGTTGATCAAATTTTGGGGATAGTATATGGACAAACTTCATAGTTTGCCAAACATTTTAATGAATTTTTATGAATTTGAATTTTAATGAATTAAATACTATATCATATTTACATAATTATCGATTTCTTGAATTGTTTATGAATTTGTCTATTTTGAATTACGTTTACTAAAAGTTCGCTGAATTGATATCGATAACAGCTATTGTAAATATTATTGTGTAAAATTTAGTACACTAAGCCTTAAGATCCTAGCTTTTTCTTTCACTTCTTCTCTAACTACCCGACGAAATAATAAATCAAAGCACACACACACGTAAGCTTATACAGCCCACTCATCTCATACACACGGACGAAAAAGACTGTTTTTCATATGTTTGGGTGTAAAAATTATATGTTTGGAACTCAAATTTTTAAACACAATATTTTTAAATGCAATCATATAATGTTCATAAACTAGCATAATATGTTTGGGACATATATGTTAATATGTTAGAACATATTATGTTTGGGACATAAAATGTTTGTAAATATAATATGCTTGGATGCAAACATATATTAATTTAAAAATAGACTATAAACATATATGTGTTTAGAAAGAGAGACATAAAGTGTATGCTGGAAGTAAAATAATGAAAGTAACCAATTGGCGCCTTAAAAATATATATACACAAACAAAATTCCATTAAAGCTTGGAAAAATACTACATGTGAATATAAACTAGTATAAATTTACAAATTTGGAGTAAACATATATATGTTGTGATATAAGACCGCCAAAAATTGTATATGCTTAAGTAAAAAGATTAAAATGAGTATTCGGAGAGAAAATTCATTCGGAACCAAGAGAAAAGACATTTAAAAAACAAGTAAGTAAAGTAGAAAGTCGGGCGGGGCCGACTATATCATACCCTAAACCACCATTACAGAATTAGTAATCATAAGCATTTGTGGGTAACATATAGGTCTGGGAGATAAACCGCAGTTGCATATTTAAGAAAATTAAGGGGTACATGTCTATGGGTGCTTTGTGTCAATCTGACTATAGCTCATAGTCAATGTTGCCAGGGAAAATGTTCGGTTTACCCTACAAGGACAAAAAAGTTCCCTACTTTCCTATACATTCCCAAACAATTTTCCCTACTATATTTTTCGTTAAATTTAAAAAAATTTACAAAACAAAAATGGTTCTAAGTACTTTATTATCTTAAAACATGAATATGCAACGTATATAACTTAGAATATAAATTTGTATTACGACCACGGTTGCCACAGTTGGTAGAATTCTACCCAAATTAGTAATCTTTTTTGTTAAATCTTTATAAAAATAAAATTTTGGAAAAAGTTTCTATAAACAAATTTTTGTGAGAAATTTTTCTACAGAAATAAAATTTTGACAATAAATTCTATAGAAATAAAATTTTGAGAAAAAATTCCACAGAAATAAAATTTTAGAAAATTTTCTATAGAAATAATATTTTGAAAAAATTCTAAAGAAATACAATTTTGACAAAATGTTCTATAGAAATAAAATGTTGACAAAAATTTCTACAGGAATAAAGTTTACCACACATTGTTAAAGATCAAGCCTTGCCGACTTCTAATTTCCTCCTCTAGAGCCACCAAAATGTAAAAATTATTACAAATTGTGTTGAGTGAAAATGTCCTACATTGTGGCCCTACGTCCCTACAACACGCTAAATATTAGAAAAACCCTACAACATTGGCTGTGTTGATATTGCGCCTACGGAGTTAGTATGCCACTAATATTGAGCCCATTATTAAAAAAGAGAAAATCATTAAATTAGTGTGGGTAATAAATACAAATTTGTAAAAATCGAGCAATATTCTTATGTAAGAGCTACAAGTACGTATAAGTACGATCGGCTAGTACATAAAAAATTGAAATTTGAGTAACATTGGTTAATAAATAAGAGTACTATGACCAAATTTGGGAAAATCGAGCGATGCATATATATGGAAGCTATATCTAAATCTGAACCAATTTGCATAATATTTTGCGGGTTTGATTAATACCACAAAAGGTTAGCTTATGCAAGATTTGAGTAAGATCAGTTAAGAAATGAGGCCTGTATGGTCAAACATAAGGTTATTAGGGGCGAATTTTTCAAAATCGGGTGATACATATATGGGA